>NC_060120.1:3845000-4125000 GCF_021461395.2 Schistocerca americana | reverse complement strand
GAGGAACAAGTGCTATACTGGTACTAGGTATAATTCTATCCAGAAAAAGAAACCCTTGACTTTTTCGAATGTGAGAAACTAACGAAACAGCCAGTTAACTGGGACTAGTTTAAATTGGAATCAGTCCATGGTGTAATTGACATGTGTGTCTGTATTTTATAAATGACCTGTACTCCATTTATCACAGTGGGTAGAATTTAATAAATTATATCTGGTAGATTTTATGAATGCATTTGATGAGGACAGTTACCTCGAACTACCTAAATAAATCTGGTCATGAATACAAGATTTTTGTGTTACGTCTCAAATATGCAGTACAGTGGAACATCACACAGCAAGCATAAGTCGTTCCAGAATCTTACTCGTGTAGCGCAAAACACGAGTTAAGCAAAACAATATCTCATATAAATTAATGTAAAATACATTAATGCTTTGCATGCAGAAAAAGTACTAAATGTTTTATCTTACTCATGCGATTTAGTCAAAGAAAATTTTACATACAGCATTACACACTTTATTATTCATGAAATGCAACTAATTATTTTTTCTTTTAGAAAGCTGTCTACAGTCATTTCTTTCTGCTGACACTCCAACACTTGGCAAAAATCTGATACACATTGTCAAATTTATAGCACATGTAGCCACTGCTTTATTGGGGTGATGGTTTTCAATGCACAGTGCAACCGATTCCCATGCTTTCAGCATTTCTCTTATTGTGTCAGAAGATTGCTGCTTTGCTTTACCACCTCTGCCTCCGCCTCCCCATCTGAAGAACTCTTCTCCACAACTCCCTGCTGTGAAAAACACTGCAGATCTATAAGCTCTACAGTGGTCATTTCTTGGCTGTGATCTTCCACAAGTTCATTGACATCATTGTTATCCACTCCTAGTCCAATACTCTCGGCCAAAGCCACAACTCACCGACTACAGACTCCGGAAGTACTGACTCCTATGCTTCAGAGTGACATTCAACAATGTATTCTGGCCAAAACTTCTTCCAAGCAGAAGTGACAGCTTTCTTGGTAACCAGTTCCCATGCCTGTTTTTTGTTTGGTTTTGGTTTTAGGGCGCAAAACTGCTATGGTCATTAGCGCCCGGTCCGTGACTTGGGAAAAAGTAAAAAACCGAAAATGGAAACCAGCGGCAATGGGAACGAAAGTCATAAAATTGGAGAAACGAAAAGCAGAAGGAAGGCTTAAAAATCCACTACATAAAGGGGTAGTTGTCGCCAAAAAAAGCTTCAAATGACTGACGTCATTTCACTGGCACTAATAAACTTGAGAACGCAATCGGCTGAGCGCATGTCATCTGCTAAAATCGTCGATATATCAGGCGATAGCTGTAGACGGGAGCGTAACGGATTAAAATAGGGGCACTCAATTAAAAGGTGTCTTACCGTCCACAGCTGAGAGCAGTGGGGACAGAGTGGGGGAGGATCGCCGCTTAAAAGATGTCGATGGCTAAAAAGACAGTGCCCTATCCGGAGTCTAGTTAAAATTACCTCCTCCCGACGACGCGTTCGGAGGGAAGAGGTCCAAACACAGGGAAGGGGTCCAAACACAGGGAAGGGGTCCAAACACAGGGAAGGGGTCCAAACACAGGGAAGGGGTCCAAACACAGGGAAGGGGTCCAAACACAGGGAAGGGGTCCAAACACAGGGAAGGGGTCCAAACACAGGGAAGGGGTCCAAACACAGGGAAGGGGTCCAAACACAGGGAAGGGGTCCAAACACAGGGAAGGGGTCCAAACACAGGGAAGGGGTCCAAACACAGGGAAGGGGTCCAAACACAGGGAAGGGGTCCAAACACAGGGAAGGGGTCCAAACACAGGGAAGGGGTCCAAACACAGGGAAGGGGTCCAAACACAGGGAAGGGGTCCAAACACAGGGAAGGGGTCCAAACACAGGGAAGGGGTCCAAACACAGGGAAGGGGTCCAAACACAGGGAAGGGGTCCAAACACAGGGAAGGGGTCCAAACACAGGGAAGGGGTCCAAACACAGGGAAGGGGTCCAAACACAGGGAAGGGGTCCAAACACAGGGAAGGGGTCCAAACACAGGGAAGGGGTCCAAACACAGGGAAGGGGTCCAAACACAGGGAAGGGGTCCAAACACAGGGAAGGGGTCCAAACACAGGGAAGAGCTTTCACGTCCCACAATTTATTATGGGGGAAGAGTCGACCAATGTGCGTGCCATAAATGAAGAACACGACGACATAAAACGCTCCGTAGATCGGCGAAGGGAATCAATTGAAGAGCTGGCCGAAGAAGACAGACTGCAGCCTTGGCTGCAATATCAGCCGCCTCATTTCCACAGATACCAACGTGTCCCGGGAGCCAGAGGAACGCCACCGAGACGCCCCCCAGGTGGAGCAAGCGCAGACAGTCCTGAATCCGGTGGACCAGAGGGTGCACAGGGTAAAGAGCTTGGAGACTGAGGAGAGAGCTGAGAGAATCTGAACAGATAACGTACTGTATCCGCTGATGGCGGCAGATGTAGTGGACAGCCTGGAGAACAGCGTAACGCTCCGCAGTATAAACCGAACACTGGTAGGGAAGCCGAAAGTGATTTGGGGTGTCGCCAACAATATAGGCACTCCCTACACCTAACGATGTTTTCGAGCCATTTGTGTAAATAAATGTGGCTCCAGTACTTTAAACATAGCTGCGCTACAGCAATGGTTCCACGTAAATCAGACTAAGAACAGCCGACCAGTTGCAAAGGATAAAGTAATCTTTACCTAGGTTTCAATAGATATAAATCTATCTTCTTCAGAAGACGCCTAGGGACAATGAACATCGTAATATATATTAAGGTATGAAACATGAGCCAAGAATAAAGTTTAACATATATTAGGAAAATATTGTATTACAAGATGTGAGAAAGATTCTTGGTACTTACAGTATTATAACAACATGAAGTGATATGTCCTTATCGTTTAGGCAAACATCTGCATAGTTACATTAATCATATAAAATATAGCCCTGACAACAGGGTTTGTCAAACAAATAAAATAGGTACATAGAAGTTGCAGAGCGCCTAAGCGACTGAGTAAAATCGGCCAGCGTAGTAGCACAGCGGCCAGGGCAGGTGGCGCTCATGTCGCGAACTATGTGCCGATAGGCGTACTGAAGTAACATTTGAAACATCAATTTTAAATGCGTTCTTAAATAGAGTGATAATAAATAAATTGGCAAGCATTTGACACTCCCGTTATGACATTGTGGGAGGTATAGGAACAATAACGTAGATACATACATCAAAAAGACAGGTGGCGCTTCCGCCGTGAGTTACATGCAGTGGTCTATATAGCCAAAATATAAAGTTATATTACCATATTAGTGAAGCCCATAGAACGTATATAAGTCAAACCATCAAGAACAATCAGTAATGGCTTTTAAGAAAATTACGAGACCTGGTCTACAATCCAGTTACTACGTAATATAGAATAAGAGAAAATTACATGAGGGCCGCTGTAGTGGCAGCCATATATCGTGAAAAGAACACATTATATAAACGATAGTAAACTGGAGGATTTGAAAGTGCATTATAGCTTCCTGAGGAAATAGACTACTGAGGTTACTAACATTAATGTTATATATTACACAGTACGGGTTTAAAGCCTTCCGTCAGCTTGTTCAATAAGTTCCAAAAGAAAGGGCTTATAAATATGAACCCTAAACCACCAGTGCTTAGAAGTCAGTTTAAACTGCATAAACAAAATCACCCGATCCGCCCTGTAGTGAATGGTATAGGCAGTCCACATCACACACTTGCTAGGCGCCTCAATTTTAAAATTAAAGATGCTTTCACTTTTGAAAATAATTTTTCTGTAAAAAACAGTAAGGAATTAATTAACAATATTCAATCTATAAGTTGTACACCTGACACTAGACTGGTGTCCTTTGACATCGTCAGCCTTTACACAAATGTTCCGGTTGATGAAACCATAGACCTTGTAAAAGAGAATCTTCTTAAACACAAAAAAATTAAGTGAAACTCAGATTGCCGAACTCATTGGTTTGCTCAAGGTCATTTTAAAATACAATTACTTCACATTTAACGGGAAAATGTATGTACAACCAGATGGTCTAGCAATGGGTAGCCCCCTCGCCGGTATTCTAGCAGAGGTTTTCATTAACGCCCTAGAAACAACGTTCTTCAATTCAAGTTCAGAATTACGCCACAAAATCCGCTATTATGCACGGTATGTTGATGACATTTTCATTGCTTTTGATGGCACTGATCATGAGTTAGAGCATCTCTTTAACACTTTCAACGGTTTACATGAAAAAATTTCCTTCACAAAAGAACTTCAAAATGATAAACGTGAACTTAATTTTCTCGATTTAACAATTTCTATAGAAGATAATTCCTTCCATTTTAATATCTTCCGCAAGGAAACATATTCTGATAATGTCATTCCTGCTGACTCAACCCATCCAAAAGCTCATAAATTGGCATTTTTTCATTCCGCCATTCACCGAATGGTAACCACTCCTTTATCACCTGCGGATCAAAAAAAGGAATTGAATGTCATCAAAGCGATTGCGGTTAATAATGGGTATAACCAGAATATGATCGATTACCTGCTCAATAAGAAAACCTCCCAAAAATGTTCGACTTTGAGAAATATTCTCCCCACGGATACCACAGAAACTAAAAAATTTATTTCCATCCCTTTCCTGGGTAACTTATCGTATAGGATTAAACGTCTTCTGAATAAAAAATATAACTGTAACGTCTCCTTTTCTACAGATAACAGTTTAAAAAGAAATCTTGTACAGTCAGTAGAGATTGCCAGCGATTGGTTTTCTAATTCAGGTATTTACAAGCTAACCTGTAATAACTGCCCCTCTTATTATATTGGTCAAACCGGCAGAGCTGTGAAAACACGATATAAAGAACATCTGTTAGGTAAAAAAGGAACGAATATTCGCAACTCTACCTTTGCTGAACACCTCTTGTTAACCGGCCATACGCCTAAACAGTTAGAAGACACGGTTATCCTACATAGACAGGTCAAAGGACGGAGACTAGATCTGTGGGAAGAGCTATTTATTTTTAAACATCTAGAGCTCAAAGACGGCAATATTCTGAATGATCAGTTGAACCTTGCCTGTAAACAATTTCTCGAAGGCTTTAAACCCGTACTGTGTAATATATAACATTAATGTTAGTAACCTCAGTAGTCTATTTCCTCAGGAAGCTATAATGCACTTTCAAATCCTCCAGTTTACTATCGTTTATATAATGTGTTCTTTTCACGATATATGGCTGCCACTACAGCGGCCCTCATGTAATTTTCTCTTATTCTATATTACGTAGTAACTGGATTGTAGAACAGGTCTCGTAATTTTCTTAAAAGCCATTACTGATTGTTCTTGATGGTTTGACTTATATACGTTCTATGGGCTTCACTAATATGGTAATATAACTTTATATTTTGGCTATATAGACCACTGCATGTAACTCACGGCGGAAGCGCCACCTGTCTTTTTGATGTATGTATCTACGTTATTGTTCCTATACCTCCCACAATGTCATAACGGGAGTGTCAAATGCTTGCCAATTTATTTATTATCACTATTTAAGAACGCATTTAAAATTGATGTTTCAAATGTTACTTCAGTACGCCTATCGGCACATAGTTCGCGACATGAGCGCCACCTGCCCTGGCCGCTGTGCTACTACGCTGGCCGATTTTACTCAGTCGCTTAGGCGCTCTGCAACTTCTATGTACCTATTTTATTTGTTTGACAAACCCTGTTGTCAGGGCTATATTTTATATGATTAATGTAACTATGCAGATGTTTGCCTAAACGATAAGGACATATCACTTCATGTTGTTATAATACTGTAAGTACCAAGAATCTTTCTCACATCTTGTAATACAATATTTTCCTAATATATGTTAAACTTTATATATTACGATGTTCATTGTCCCCAGGCGTCTTCTGAAGAAGATAGATTTATATCTATTGAAACCTAGGTAAAGATTACTTTATCCTTTGCAACTGGTCGGCTGTTCTTAGTCTGATTTAAATGTGGCTCCCTTCATTTGTGCACATAGAGCAGCAAATGCCCGACAACAAACAAGTGAAGGGGTACCTTCCTTGGGAAATCGACAAAGGTCACGGAGCAGGCAGATCTGGGGACGGAGCCAAGGCGGTGCTGTACCCCTAGTTGTCAAGAAGGTTTTAGGAAAGCGGAAGGAAAGAGAATGGAGCAGTTGACGGAAGCGGACTCCCGGGGGTAGTAGGGAGGAGGAGCGGCCTGCATACCCTACATCAAAGGAGGCGTCGAAAAAAATGTCATGGGCTGGATTAGCAGGCATGGAAGACAGATGGCTAGCATAACGACTCAGAAGGACAGCTCGCCGATTGGACAGCGGAGGTTCAGCAGTCTCAGCATAAAGGCTTTCCACAGGGCTGGTGTAAAAAGCTCCAGACACTAAACGTAATCCACGGTGGTGGATAGAGTCGAGACGCCGAAGAATAGACGGCCGAGCAGAGGAGTAGACTATGCTTCCATAATCCAATTTCGAGCGCACTAAGGCGCGATAGAGGTGGAGAAGGACCACTCGGTCCGCTCCCCAGGAGGTACCATTCAGGAGACGGAGGGTGTTGAGTGATCGCAGACAGTGAGCCGAAAGATAGGAAACATGGGAGGACCAGCACAGTTTTGTGTCAAACATAAGACCCAAGAATTTAGCGACGTCTGAAAACGGAAGGTTGACAGGACCTAGATGTAAGGAGGGCTGAAGAAACTCCTTACGTCGCCAAAAATTAACACAAACGGTCTTACTGGGAGAAAAACGGAAGCCGGTTTCGATGCTCCACGAGTGGAGGCGATCGAGACATCCTTGAAGACGTCGTTCAAGAAGGCTGGTCCGTTGAGAGCTGTAGTATATCGCAAAATCGTCCACAAAGAGGGAGCCTGAGACATCAGGAAGGAGACAATCCATAATTGGATTGATGGCAATGGCAAACAGTACATCACTCAGCACGGAGCGCTGGGGTACCCCGTTTTCTTGGGAGAAAGTACGGGAGAGAGTAGTGTTCACCCGCACCCTAAATGTGCGCTCTGCCATAAATTCGCGAAGAAAAAGGGCCAGCCGACCTCGAAAGCCCCAAGAAAACAGTGTGCGGAGGATGCCTGTCCTCCAACAGGTATCGTATGCTCTCTCCAGATCAAAAAATATTGCTACTGTTTGGCGTTTCCGGAGAAAATTTTTCATGATATAAGTGGAGAGAGCAACAAGATGGTCAACTGCAGAACGATGCTTTCGGAATCCGCATTGCGCAGGTGTTAAAAGACTGCGGGATTCCAGCCACCAAGCTAAACGGTAATTCACCATACGCTCCAAAACCTTACAGACACTACTCGTGAGAGAAATGGGGCGATAGCTAGAGGGGAGATGTTTGTCCTTTCCAGGTTTCGGAACAGGAACGACGATAGCTTCCCGCCATCGTCTGGGAAAAGTACTGTCGGTCCAAATTCGATTATAAAGGCGAAGGAGGTAACGCAGACTATGGGTTGATAAATGCAGCAACATTTGGACATGGATACCATCCGGTCTGGGGCGGAGGAGCGAGAAGAAGAGAGTGCATGTTGGAGTTGCCGCATGGAGGAAACAGTATTGTAGCTTTCGCGATTTTGAGAGGAGAAAGCAAGATGTCGCACTTCCGCTGCACGTTTCTTCGGGAGAAACGCTGGCGGGTAATTTGAAGAGCTCGAAATCTCAGCAAAGTGCTGACCCAACGAGTTAGAAACTGCGACGGGGTCCACGAATGTATCATGCGCGACAGTGAGCCCAGAGACCGGGGAGAAACTAGGCGCGCCTGAGAACCGTCGAAGCCGACTCCAAACTTCCGAGGAGGGAGTGAAGGTGTTAAATGAGCTAATAAAGAATTTCCAGCTTGCCTTCTTGCTATCGCGGATGACGCGACGGCATCGCGCACGGAGCTGCTTATAGCGGATACAGTTGGCCAAAGTAGGATGTTGGCGGAAAACGCCGAGAGCACGTCGCCGCTCACGTATTGCATCACGGCATGCCTCGTTCCACCAAGGAACTGGGGGGCGCAGGGGCAATTCGGAGGTGCGAGGTATTGAACATTCCGCAGCTGTGAGAATAACTCCTGTAATATGAGTGACCTCATCGTCGACGCTGGGAAAGTGACGGTCATCGAATGTCGCTAGAGACGAAAAAAGTGTCCAATCAGCTTGGGCAAACTTCCAGCGTCGCGGGCGCATGTATGGCAGTTGAGGCTGCAGTCGAAGGACACATGGAAAGTGGTCACTCGAGTGTGTATCATCGAGGGCGAACCATTCGAAGCGCCGAGCTAGCGGAACAGTACCGACCGCAAGGTCCAAATGAGATAAATTTGTCGTGGAGGCAGACAAAAATGTAGGGACCCCAGTGTTGAGGCAAACTAGATCCGCTTGGTGGAAGACGTCTAGCAATAGTGAGCCACGTGGACAAGGATGTGGAGATCCCCAAAGCGGGTGGTGGGCATTGAAGTCCCCAACCAGCAAATAGGGGGGTGGAAGCTGATGAAGGAGATCAGCTCGTGCCATTGGTGTGGACGATGGAATGTATACAGTACAAAGAGAGAACGTGTATGCGGAAAGGGAAAGACGGACGGCGACAGCTTGGAAGGAAGTGTTTACGTGGATTGGGTGATAATGGAGAGTATCATGGAGAAGAATCATGAGTCCTCCATGGGCTGGAGTGCCTTCAACAGAGGGGGAGATCATATCGGACGGACTGAAAATGAGGGAGACCATAGCGGTCATGGGGACGCAGCTTTGTTTCCTGAAGACAGAAGATGACCAGCAAGTAGGATCGTACGAGGACCGACAATTCATCCCGATTGGCTCGAATGCCGCGGATATTCCAGTGGATAATGGGCATAGGGTGAACAGAAAATGGAGGAATGTGATCAAGGTCGCTGTCAACTCGACGACTGCTCAGAGCCTGCGACCGACAGCATGGAATGGCATTCAGCCGAAGGCAGAAGATCCTGATCCATAGGTTGGTCAGGAGCAGCTCCTGCCACCAGCGATCGGCCGGTTGATCGGCCGCCAGCAGTGCGCCTCGGCGACACAGAAGACGGCCGAGGGCGATTTCCGCCAGGTGGTGCTGTAGATGGGACACGCCTTGGCGGAGAAGGAGAGGAACTGGGTTTCTTTGAAGCCTTCTTGGAAGTATGATGTTTAGCGGAAGGAGGAACCGATGGTTGTGAAGTTGGGATACGTAAAAACTCTTCACGAGTATGCTCTTTTTTCGAAGTCTTTGTGTCTGCCTTTTGGGCTCGAGATTAAGCAGAACCCGATGAAGGGTGATCCATAGAGTGGGCAGGCGAAAGTGGCCGATCTGACGACCGTGGCACTAAAGGTGAGGTCGCAAGTCTGCGTGGCCGCCTCCTTTGTTAGCCGAGGAGAAGCAAGGACAGTGCTGTATTTTCCTGTCTGAGGCACGGTGGGCTGTCGACTGGCGAATAATTTTCGAGTAGCAAAGGTCGACACCTTTTCCTTCACTCTGATTTCCTGGATGAGCTTTTCGTCCTTAAAAACGGGGCAATCTCGAGAGGAAGCAGCGTGGTCACCCATACAGTTGATGCAGCGAGGGGATGGAGGTGGACAAGCACCCTCATGGGCATCCTTGCCACACGTAACACATTTGGCCGGATTGGAACAGGACTGGCTGGTGTGACTGAACCGCTGACACCGATAGCAACGCGTAGGGTTTGGGACGTAAGGGCGAACGGAAATTATCTCATAGCCTGCTTTGATTTTCGATGGGAGTTGAACTTTGTCAAATGTCAAGAAGACAGTGCGGGTTGGAATGATGTTCGTGTCAACCCTTTTCATAACCCTATGAACAGCCGTTACGCCCTGGTCAGACAGGTAGTGCTGAATTCTTCGTCAGACAATCCATCGAGGGAGCGTGTATAAACGACTCCGCGCGAGGAATTTCAAGTACGGTGCGGTTCCACCCGGACAGGGAATGTGTGTAGTGGTGAGGTACGCAGCAATTTTTGTGCCTGGAGGGCACTGACTGTTTCTAACAACAGAGTGCCATTCCGTAATCGGGAACTAGACTTTACAGGACCTGCAATTGCGTCGACACCTTTCTGAATAATGAAAGGGTTGACCATGGAGAAGTCGTGACCTTCGACAGACCGAGAAACAACAAGGAACTGTGGCAACGATGGAAGAACTGTCTGTGGCTGAGACTCTGTGGACTTACGCTTGTGAGCAGACATAGTGGAAGGTGAGGAAACCATTGCGGAAGAATTCCCCATGATTACTGGCGTCTCCGATGGCGCGCTCCTCCCTTGTGGGGGCCCCCCCTCTGAGGGCACTCCCGCCTTAGGTGATTATTCACACCTCAGGTCACACCTCCCGACAATCTGACGGAGGGACCAATTGGCACTTTCGGAAGGTATCAGCTCGGCTAATCACCCCTCCCTGGACCTGGGGGTTACCAGGGGGTATGTACGTGTCCTTCCTGTCTACCCGGGGCGGGGAATTACGCGTTACCCTGTCACCGGCTACGCACGAAAATGCGTGGGTCGGCCTTCAGACACGCACAGGGAGGAAAAAAGAGAAAGGGAAAGGAAAGAAGAGGGGTCTCAAACGCCGCAGCGGAGAAAAGGGTAAAGAGAAGAGGTAAGGAAAAGAGAAGGACAAAGGAAGGATGAAGACATACAAGCAGAGAAGGCGAAGAATGCAGTACATTTACGAGCGTCCGTCTCCGGACGTAGGCACAAACCATACTCCCAGAGGGGGAGAAAGGGAAGGAAAGAGCCAGAGGTGAGGGGAGGAGGGACGAAGATGGGGCATAGGGAAGGATGCGGAAAAGGAAGGTATGCAGCCCGGAAAGGAAGGAGGGCCACATTAGCTCGGGGTCCCGTGCTCGCTACGCACATATCCACAAAAGAGTTGTGGACCCCCTGGGGGGGCCCATGCCTGTTTGATCATCTTGATGCAGGCAACAATGTTTAACTGATACTTCCGAAACTAAGAGCGAAATTGATTGCTTCAGGAAACTCAAAGCAATGTTCAAAGAATGTTTTAGTGCAGAGCTTCTTAAAGTCAGAAATAATCTGCTGCTCCATAGGCTTGAGTAACAGAGTGGTGTTGGGAGGCAGAAATTGGATCTTGATGAACTGATTTGTCAAGAAGTTGCTCTTGTAGGCCTGGATAATGGGCATAAGTGTTATCCATAATAAGCAAGATACAGAGTTGCAGAGTCATCTCTAGCAAATATTTTTTTCACGGAAAGACAGAACACTTAATTCATCCAATCACAAAAAGATCACACGTCTACCAAGCCTTGTTGTTGGACCTCCACATATCACTTAGCGTGTTCTTCTGGACTTTACACTTCTCGAAGGTTCACGGCATTTCTGAATGGTAAACAAGCAGCGGTTTAATTTCCTAATAGCTGCTTCGATTGGTATAGAATAGTAATGTGAGACAGTCTTTCATTGACTTGTGACCGAGCAATGCATTCTCCTCTATTATAAAGGTACACTTCAGCATCTTGTTTCCAGAACAGACCTGTTACGTCACATTTAAAACTTGTTGCGCCATGTAACTCTCAGAATCTACCATCATCTTGAAGTTGCTGGTTAAGTTCTCTGCTGCCTTTGTGCTGGAGCTGGCAGCTTTGCGGCATCTCTCAACACTGTGACTGCAGGTTCTTCCCTTAAACTTGTCGAACCACCCACAGCTTCCCTTAAACACTTCCTCAGCCGCTGATGGTCCTGGCGTCTTGTTAACGAGATCGGCGAAAATCCTCCTCACGAATGAAGTTCTTGTTAATAGTGTCGCCTTGCAATTGCTTTTCATTTATCCATGTAAGGAGCAACCGTTCGACACCGTCCAGAATACGAAACCGTTGTTTAGAGACTCCTGTCACACTCTTTGAAACATCTGTCTCCTTAATCTTGTTCTTGTGTTAATGTAACCAGATTTTATGTGCGTGCTACATTAGCAACGCTCACGCCAAGTTCTCGTTTTTCCAATGATTTTATGTTTCATTTCTAAGGTCATTTTCTTTCTCTTTTGGTCTTCTTACGGCTTTATTTTCGGGACATTTCTATGGAGGCTATTAAAATTTTCACATAAAGAAACACTGTGTGAACACAAATTTAGAAAAATGTGTGATCACAAGCAGCACTAAGATGGTAGCAGGAACAGCTACAAACCCAAACTGCAGTACGTAATAAACACATTGTTCACATGCCGTTACCAACAATGAAAGGTGCTCATATTGTTGAAACCCCCCCCCCCCCAAAAACGCTCGAGTGGCTGGTGACGTCACACTAAATCTTACTCTCATGCGAAACATTGCTCGTTAAGCGAGTCACTTTTTTACAATTTGTTTTGCTCGTTACGCGAATTGTGCGTTACGGGAGGATCTCGTTTAGCGAGGTTCCACTGCATTCCTTGGCAACTTACTCAGGCCCCAGAAGCTATCTGATTGGGAACCAAGGGTATTGATGGGGCAGGGATTTTAAATTTAATTTACGATTCCATTACACATTCAGAATCCGTAACATTATAGCCAGCCTGTGCACTCTGAGGCCATTTGCCTACCAGACAGCTGTGTGAGAAGTTCAGTTTTCTAATATGTTAAAAGCTCTTGCTTGTAGGTATCTTCCCTTAAATTATTGAAGTCTGTCGTTTAGTGACAATTCTGCTAGGAAAGCTTAAACAGGATTTTAAAATAGAAAAATTCTTGTCTTCAGGAGGAGGATTTAGTATCAGGTCGATTATTGAACTTTTGTTCAATCATTAACACAGATGAGGCAAATCCTTTTTTCTATTCCCAATGATCCCTGTAAGTAACACTTTAGTCCGTGTTTGCTGATAAGTGGGGAGCGGTTTTCATCAAATGGTGGCCACTAGCATATTCATTGGGCCCACACTCATGTAGGTGAGTTGTAGAAGTGTGCACACTAAATAAAATAACTTGGAACAGTTTATTTACCTACAGAATGGATAAATTTTGAGATCGTTGCCAATTTGACATTATTATACTTACTCCAGTTCGTGAGTGACAACACGGTGTCTTTAGAATTTCCCCCTGTAAACTGCATGAACATACACAGCTTCAGGCATTACCGGTATGCTATCATATTGGTCTGGACAGGGACCCCATATCCATGCAGTACATGTGTAATATTGTACTGGAATGATTTTCATGCTAATTCGGCGATGTTGCAATATTCCTTGTCACTGGACGACACAGTGATAGTAATTTGATTCTGGAAGTTAGTATTTAGTCAGCAGTGAACCACATTATGTTACGATAATGCCCCAATTTAACAATAAATACATAGAATGAAATGTGGATCATCGGGAAAAAAGACGAAGACATGTTTTATTGCACTACATTAATGGAAATTTCACCCACTATCTCCCAGCAAGAAAGCAACCTTGGGGTAGAAGCGGAACAAGAGGGTACAGGCCACACTTTTGTCTCAGTGCTCGCGCTACAGAGGGTCTCAAAAAGAAAGTTTATATCTCACGCCTCAAAATAAAATAGAGGTTAATGTATATCTAAAAAATCTCTATTACCGAAATAAAAAGTTTAGGCATTTACTTCTTAAAAATGGCATTTCAATGCAATCGAGAATATCTATGGCACTCAAACAATGAAAAAATTTTGCTTGACGGTTCGGCACGTAGACAATAGGATGGCTGCAACTTTGCAATGGATATTTTCTTTCAATTGCTCTGGTGAAGCCATATTATTGATGTACACTTTAGATTTGACATATCCCTATACGAAAAAATCGATGGCTCTCAAATCTCGATAGCTTGGGGGCTAATTCATGTCAACCCTCCACGATATCAACTTCCCAGTGGAAATTTCACGGATTCTCAGTTTACACGCAATGAACGTGTGCCCTGTGGCTCCGTCTTGCTGAACCCACGTTCTTCAGTTACACCAGGGAAGTTTCACAATTAAGGCACCAACATCTTCACACAACGTTTGAAATTTACTGTAACTACACTCGTCCTCAGGAAAGTACGGGCCAACTATTCCTCGAGCCGACATCGCTGCCCGTGCAATAGCTTTTGGCGAATGAAGAGGTTTTTCATGGTTTTGTTTAGGATTCGTTACACTCCAGTAGTGGCAATATTGCTTACTGATGTGACCCTTCAGGTGAAAATGTGCCTCTTCAGGAAACAAGATCTTAAATGACGAGCAGTCCGTCACATCATTAACGAGCTGCAGCCTATATCTGACATCTTGAGGCTTTACTCCCTGCACAAACTGGATTTTGTAAGAGTGCAGTTTAAGGTCTTTTTTCACAATTCGGTGCAGTGATGATCTAAGCACATTCAAAGCAGTGGCTAGCTTACGAATGGAGAGGTTAGGATCGTCATTAACAGACTCCAAGGATTTGCTTGTTCTCGATGGCCTTGATTTCGGTTTGACTCTCTTCAAAGTTGACCCATTTCCAGATACGGGGAACACTTCGAGCATAATTTGTATTATGCAGTTCGCGATCACGGCAAAATTTCCTCCTTGCTACAGTCGCCGAGTCACCCTTTTGGTAAACTTCTCGCACACACACCACGCGCGGTACCCTCCCGTGAAGCCCTCTGTGTTTACTGAATTTCTAAAGCCAAAGGCCAAGCAAGTGGTGAAGGTACACCCCCCTTCCCCTCGCCTCAAGGAAAAACAAAAAACTTACTTCCTGTCGATTTGGTGCGCATGCAGTGCGCCGTACTGAAACCGAGTAAACGTGAAGCGATGGCTGCTTACTGCTGTGGCTCGAATTGGACGTTTTTACGAAACGTAACTGGTTCAAGATTTTTTAGAAAAGGGAACACCCTGTCAAAAAAGTTGTGATAAAGTTTTAGTTAAAAATTAAAAGGCCACATGAGAAAGCTGTGAACAGCAATTTCTTTAGGTTCAGAGGACAATGAAGCTATTTTGTTTTGTAAATATCGTTTTTTCCTTGCAGCAACTTTATTCAACTTCTTCATTCTTCTTCTCTCTGACTGACCTGACACAGCAACTTCACTTCCAACTAACAGCCGTTATGGGACACACTGCACGAGTTTCTGTGTTTGTATCAGTGCTGGAGTTTTCATTCACGTTTTCAATCTACAAGTAACACATAAGTTTTACTTTAAAAGATGACAGTAGGCTGCATTAAAATTTAGTTTATACAAACTTTCTGAGTTAGGCCCAGACCTGTAAGTTCACTATAAAAGAATATGTAGTATGAAACATTTTCGTTTAATACATGAGGATTGATACATGTCATACGGAAGATGGGATTTCAGTTTGCCTGTTATGCAAATGCTTGAGTCAAAGGTCTTTTTC
Source organism: Schistocerca americana (assembly GCF_021461395.2). NCBI lineage: Eukaryota > Metazoa > Arthropoda > Insecta > Orthoptera > Acrididae > Schistocerca > Schistocerca americana. The sequence goes on along the minus strand of NC_060120.1, from coordinate 4,109,641 downwards.
ATCATTTTCTTCCAGGAGTAAGTACAACAATAAATCGCAATCACTCATTTCGAGAAATGTGCGTCTGCTTACACGAGCTACTCAGGACTGACAGTTTCAACCTGCTAGCATGTGGTGCGCTCAGGCAGCGAGTTCGGCGCCAACGCGTTCAAATAAAATAGTGTAACTCCTATTTTCTCTATGCTGTTGTGAGATGTCGCTTTCCTTGTAACTTTAAATTAACCATTTCGGATGTGTGTGTTACATTTATCGATCACTGGAAATGAACCAAACGCACAGCAGCCAGAGACCACATTTTTCAATGCAAACTCTTCAAATTTTACGGTACGGAGTACTTGGGAATTAAGTATCACACTATGAGCAATATCGAACAAATTGACTCCATCTTCAAGGTGTAATATAAAACTGTAAGGCACGAAAGAAATCAGTTGTGCACGTCAATTAGTTTCTTCAGAAACGAATGAGAGGTATTATGTGGTGAAGAAAATGCGCAAATCCGAACCAAGTATTTTAAATGTTGTAAAATAAAAGGAGAGCCCCTGCCAAAAAATTAATTCCAGAAAATGATGTAGCTTTGCTTCATTTGCATAACAGTATATTTTACAGTTTAATGACCTCTCATTATTAACAGCAAGAAAATCGGCAAATCACTTTTCTGATGTAGTACTGCTATCAGCCGCTTTGAGGGAACCGCTCGTTACATTCCTGTGTCGCCTTTTCTTTTACTACTGTTCAGTATAACAACGCCACGGCGTCAAGTATTAACATGTATTTTTAATTTTTACTTTACATACAACAAATGTTTATTTGTAGGTAAACACAGCAGCTAAACTGCGCAATTAATAAAATACAGGAAACTTTATCCGTATACTTTTGCCTCTAACAACTGTTTACTCTGTTTCAATATAGCAGACTTCGCGCGTGCGCACTAAATTTTAGCGCATGGATTGCAGCCGTGTTTCCTCTGTGTACTCCCTAATCTGAGCCCTAAATTTAAAAAAGTACACTGGCTTACATAACGGCTACAGTACACACAGGTAATGCTTTGTTGAAGTTTTCACTGAAAATTTGAAACAGGAAAAAAGAAACAGAACGATGGAGGAGAAATTATCATAACAAAAAAAAAATCAGAAAAACGCCATATAAATACACTTCTCAAGGTGGGAAACAGCAATGAACTTTAAAATCTACTGCATTTCCCATAGCGCTCAGCAATGCTGAGTCCACGATTTAGCAATAAATCGTAAAGTCAATACTCTCAGATTCCAGGACGGTGCGGAAACCAGTAGCTACAAACGAAAAAAATTTAACGAGCGCGGTTCGGATCCGCGCCGTAGATTTTCGTGAAGACATTGGAGTAAAATCACAAGTGTTTGTGTCCGCAGCTCGTGGACGTGCGATAGCGTTCTCGCTTCCTGCACCCGGGTTCCCGGGTTCGATTCCCGGCGGGGTCAGGGATTTTCTCTGCCTCGGGCATGAATGTGTGTGATGTACTTAGGCTAGTTAGGTTTAAGTAGTTCTAAGTTCTAGGGGACTGATGACCATAGATGTTAAGACCCATAGTGCTCAAAACCATTTTAACAAGTGTTTGTATTCATATGCAATTCAGTTATCACCCTCTCTAATACAATGGTTCAACAGTAGTATAACGGTTACAGAATAGAAAAAAATTTTTGACTGTCGCTGGCCACTGTGTGCCTATGGGCCAGCTGTCATCGTTTCGCATCTTTTTCCTTTTTCTTTCCAGCTGCATTCGCATTCGCTTGGCACAGGACTTTTAGGCTTTTTGGATTCCGTACGACGCGAGCTTTTCTCTGACTTACGTCTTCTGTCGTTCTGAGCATATTTACTACGTATTTTGTACTCACCGAGAGCTGGGGCGAAACACTTTCACGAGACTGACTACCATCCACTGAATGCAGGGGTGCCTAAAATCCTTCGTGTAGCAGCTGTGCAGTTGGCCGCCGGGCTGACGTCACAGGGAAGCTTGCGTCGCTTGTGAGAAACACTTCATTGTGAACTTCGACTACTATGTTATGAAAGTAAACTTACAAACCGACAGGTGGCATGGCAGATTCAAACAAGCGATTTCAATAATACCAGCTACAATAATGTTAAAAGCATAACGTCTGGAAGAAACCACTATGGTTAATGGAACGAAGTTGTGTTCATTCAGGCTTTCAACAAAATGCTCCTCTTTCTCCTCTAAAATGCAGTCTCATTTCAAAAGTTTCAACTTTTTCCATCACACTGAGGACACATTGGTTCCACTCTTCTGCAGTGTTCTTACTGCTTATTTTATAATAGTTCTTTAACTTTCGAAATTTTGTATGTACTATTTTTTGCTGCAACAGTCTTTGCTTCTTAGCCAAACTAACTGTGGCATTTAATTTGCGGTGGTACGGAGGAATTCATTGAACAGATTTTCCCTGCATTTTTAGCCATTTCATGTACTGCTTTGTTGTGTGCAACTGTTTTCTTTAACGATTTCTAGTAGTTCTTTCTTAAACATGCTGTCTTCAAAAGCGATATTTTAGCCACTGTACTGTATCTTTCTTATTGGAATTCGCCTTAGAAACTTTCTTTTCGATGAGAATGGTACAACGCTTTATTAATAATAACTGCGTTTCATCGAAGCCGAGAAAGAACATTTTGAATTACTCCTCGCACGTATTGCTGTACGTCTTCTCATGATAATCGCCACTCTCCTTGGATTCTAAAATCCACAGCCAGCCTTCCACGAAACTTGCTTTTGTTCCGTGTATCGTAACAATTAGGCGTTTACCTTTACCCGGGGCCCCTTGTTTCAGATGGATAATCCGAAGAGAAACGCTTGTTTAAAGAATTTTATGGTGTTATCTACGCAAAAATTGCTTCGTGTATGTTCTGCATTCCACCATGGCTCGTCAAAATAGTAAATGAGCGTTCCTTCATATCAACAATTTAATGGCTTGTAGATAACGCTGACTCCATTAAACGCTGACATCCATGTCTATTAGCATTGTATTACGTCCACGCCGAACATATTTGAAATTTATTTTTCTCAATTTGTAGCTTTCTGAAAATTGCCCACATCTGGATCTTCGTTCACGGCAGCAAGCACTTTGTCAGCTGTTGGCAATTCGTTACGAAATAAAATTCATGTACTTTCCTTCGTATGGTGTTTCTGTAGAAGTCGTCAAAACTATCTGAAGAGTGAGGCTGGTGTATTGTCCTTAGGAAGCGACTGAAGGCCAAGGTTAACACGGGCCGCCACACGTAGCCGAGGTGGTGAATGGTTCACACCCACCGGGAAAGAGGCAGGTGGCGTCAAGTTAAGCTGCCGAAAGCGAAATCAAAGAGGTAACAGAGACAAAGGACGCTCAAAGGAGTCCTCGAAGGAGGAGCCATAGGATGGATGATCACGTATGGCAGACAAACGGCATGCATATCTCCTGAGGAGAAAGTCACGGTTCTTAGTTCAGCGGTAGTTCGGCAGCTACTGCATACAGATTAAACCGGGCTAGCGTAAAAGACGCCAGTGGCCAAACGGATGCCACGATGGTGGATAGTGTTGAGACGACGTAACAGGGACGGACCTGAAGATGCATAAACGAAACACCCCAAGTCTAGTTTCGAACGGACAAGGGACGGGTACAAACTGAGGAGGGTGGTTCGATCTGCTCCCCCAGGAAGTACCATTGAGGACATGTAGGACACTGAAGGACCACATACAGCGGACTGCCAGGTAAGACACGTGGGAGGACCGAGAGTTTCCTATTAAGCGCAAGCTACAGTAATTTCGTAGTTTCAATGTACGAAAGAGCAACAGCCCCAAGGTGTAAAGATGATAGGAGAAACCACCTGCGCCGCCGGAAATTCATATAAACGGTTCTGTAAGTGGAAAAACGAAAGCTATTGTCTATGCTCCATGAGTAAAGACGATCGAGACATCGCTGAAGAGAGAAGTCCGTGGAGAACTGCAACAGATCGTCAATGGAGAGGGAGCCGGAGATGCCCGGCGGGTCACAGCCGACACGTCTGCTTCTCTCTCTGTATCCGTAGAGGTTCACTTAACGAGTTCGATCATACGTGATACTAACCCGAGGGAAAGGAAGAGCTATTGGGCGGGCACAGAAACAATGAATAATGAATGTGATCACGAACACATACTTACGGTAATAGTCAAAATATCTTTCAAACGTGATGAACTTTACAGTCCGATTTTAAAATCGCACGCTAACGAATTGTACTCGCAACGGAGCACACTGAGCGAGCTCTCCCTCCTTATTGCTCACCCCCCTTGGACCTGTCTACGGTGTGTGTCTCGTTTCGGTGGATGGTGTATAGCCATATGAGTCGACACCTTTGTAACTTGGAATTTAATAGTGATTCGCTTATATTCCGGCTAATATCTTTACTGTCACATTTTGGGTCCTTGTAGTGCTCCGAAAGCTCTTCACAGTGGCACCCAAGTCAATGTCCCACTTAAGCGCATTCAATGCTACACCAGTTTATAACTTTACGTAGAGCTAATCCATAAGAATCACGCGCATGCATCTACACCGGTAGTCACAGGTAAAACAAATTACTGTCCGACAAACATTACAGACATGATCTATCCATTCTGGGTTCAACCAATGTTTACACATTATTAGTCTTAGTTGTTGACGATTCAAATCTATTTTGTCACACGAAGCTTTGCCCACGAGGGAACAGACTTTTGAAGTCAATAATTACTAAAACTACAGAAAATTATTATCGCTGTTCCATTCAAAAGAAACGGAGTGACGTGATGGCTGGGTGTTGTGTGCTGTCCTTAGGTTAGTCAGGTTTAAGTAGTTCTAAGTTCTAGGGGACTGATGATCATAGATGTTAAGTCCCATAGTGCTCAGAGCCATTTGAACCATTTGAAACGGAGTGAAATACATTCCTTGTTTTACACGTAGTATACTAATGCGGACGTTGTTTCCTATTCATATCACTCTCTCCTCCGTTCTCTAGCTGTATGCGCTCTGGTCTAGCCTTTATTACTTGCTCGCAGACAATTAGGCTTACGTTTTACTTTTCCTACACTTCGCACTATTTAAAAAATACAGAGTGGCGCACAAAAAACTGACCGCTAATACTAGATAGCTTATTGTCTACCGCCAGTTGTCATCTATGGTGTCGAAGTTTTTGCGACTACATTTTCTACTGTCAGCACGAAAGTCGTTACAACTCTGTTAAGATGTGCGAAGTAAGTATGTCAGCGAGATGTATCATCTTGAAGAAAGAATCACAATAGTGAAGACACGTGCAAACGTGCAAATTTGTGTGAAATCTTATGGCACTTAACTGCTAAGGTCATCAGTCCCTAAGCTTACACACTACTTTACCTAAATTATCCGAAGGACACACCACCCCACCACACACACACACACACACACACACACACACCACCCCACCACACACACACACACACACACACACACACACACACACACCACCCCACCACACACAACACACACACACACACACACACACACAACACACACGAGCGAGGACTAACCTCCGCCGGGACCATGTAAGCAAATAACCCAATACATTTCCAATACTTAAAGGACAATATTTCTAACGAATTTTTGAGAATTGATGCGACAGAGCTGCGTGAAGTATTCAGTCAATAAGGATAGCTTTTTACCAGTCAGGGCATCTTTTGTCGCAACCAGCACGCGCTCTAGACGCTCAATGACGCTGGAGAAGGTCCTTCCAGTCAGCTAAAACTGGAGATTGCTAAGTGGAAATTTGAAAGACTTACGGAACTGGCACGAAATAATCCAAGACTTGAATAAATACAATCTTTGATTACTCGTCTGAGCAAGAATTAGCCAGTGACTTGAATGAAAAGTAGACTACTCCCGATTGCAAAATCCCGTGGAGGGAGGTACGCGGCTAAGTGTGAGCACGAGCAGAGCCAGAGCGAATACTGAAGGCCGAGCCCCGGGCCTGGCCTACACAGACGTCCCTTGTGGACTGCTTTCTGTGCAGAACTGTCCTGCGGGATACGCCGATCCCGCCATTTATCTGCGCGGCAGGCTGCGTCGTCCTTTCCACGTTGGCGCTTCTGCCCAGCGCCCTTTGCGGCCTCACATGTGACTATATATGGTCCCCACCAGCACCTTGCCACACTCGCAGTTTCTCCACATTGATACCTCTTGCAACCACATGACATTGCCCGCAATCGCCCTTCCTGTGGCGTCGCCTTTGTACTCTAGCACTTTCTAGAAAAACTAATTCTTTCTGGCTTCTGTTCGTTGTATGTGGTATAAACTGTGTTGCTCCCACAACATTCAGCTTGGTTGAAATAAAAGAGAGGCGGAGTTTCTCATTGACAAAAATATGGGATACATCAGTATACGTTAACTGGAAGAGTTTGCAGCATTGCGAAGCGTTTTCAAACAGCTATTCAAAGGCGATGACCTCTGGTTTTAATCTCATCTTCACAGAGCATTGCTTCATCATATTGGTGAAGCACATTGCGCCCAGGTATGTGATCGCTGTTCCTGTGTCCTAGGTGGTACTGGTAGTCATCCTGACATCCAAATTTTTTTGTTTTTGGCTTTTTTTGTGGGGTTTAAGGGCGCTCAACTACTGAGGTCATTAGCGCCCAGTCACAGTTGTTAGAGCACATGGAATGTAGTAAAACTCAAGGGGAGGGGGGACACCAGAAAGTCCTGACAAAGATGCAGATAAAATAAGTAAAAAAGTTAGATGTCTTTGGACAAGCCAGTCAAGGTTATAAAACGCAGAACACGAGCAGCTGCTCGAGCGTCATCAGCTAAAATATCCGGTAAAGTAGATGGCAGGGACAGGACAACACGAGATTGACTAAAGCAGGGACACGACAATAAAACATGGCGCACTGTTAATGCTTGACCACAAGGGCATTGCGGGGCTGGGTCACTGGAGAGCAGGTAGCGGCAATGCCCAATCCGCAACCTGGTCAGAAGGACCTCTTCTCGCCGAGATGGTCAGGAGGAGGTTGTCCAAGCAGTTGGGAGCGGTTTTACTGCCCGGAGCTTGTTACCTTGGAGGGATGACCAAGCATCCCACCACAACGACACAAGCCTCTTACAAACAACCCCACGAACGTCAGATGACGGGACACAATGGGAGGCTGGCCGAGGCAGGAGGACTGCAGCCTTGGCTGCAGCATCAGCAGCCTCATTCCCAGGCACTCCTACATGTCCGGGAAACCACAGAAAGCTGACAGGAGAACTATTATCAGCGAAAGAATGGAGGGACTGCTGGATCCGTTGCACCAAAGGATGGACCGGATAGGGAGCTCCAAGGGTCTGAAGAGCACTGAGGGAATCAGAGCAGAGTACATACGATGAATGGCGGTGGCGGCGGACATACTGAACGGCCTGATTGAGAGCAAAAAGCTCGGCCGTAAAGCTGGAACATTGGTCGAGGAGCCGGTATTTAAAGGTGGCGGCCCCGACGACAAAGGCACAGCCGACACCATCGTCAGTTTTGAAGCCATCGGTGTAAATAAAGGTGTAACGGGCAAGTCGAGCACGAAGTTCGACAAACTGTGAGCAATAGACTGCAGCGAGAGTACCCTCCTTCGGGAGTGAGCTGAGATCGAGATAAATATGAACCGGAGTCTGGAGCCAAGGTAGTGTCGGGCTCTCACCCTCTCTGAAGGTGGTAGGGAGGGCAAAATCCAATTGTCGAAGCAGGCGATTGAAGCGGACTCCAGGGGGCAGCAGGGCAGACACATACAACCTGTACTGACGGTCGAGAGAATTGCCGAAGAAGGACTGATAAGAGGGGTGGTCGGGCATTGACAACAGCCGGCAGGCATACGGACACAGCAGTACGTCGCGCCTGTAGGTCAATGGTAATTCGGCAGCTTCAGCATAAAGACTCTCCACAGGACTAGTGTAGAAGGCTCCGGTCGCAATACGTAACCCCCGATGGTGGATGGAGTTGAGACGGCGTAAGAGGGATGGCCGAGCAGACGAGTAGATGAAGCTCCCATAATCCAGCTTCGATCAGACAATGGACCGATACAAGCGAAGCAGGACAGTGCGATCCGCTCCCCAAGATGAACCACTAAGAACTCTGAGGACATTAAGGGAACGTGTACAACGGGCCACCAAATAAGAGACGTGCGGAGACGAACAAAGTTTCCTGTCCAATGTGAGCCCTAGAAACTTAGTTGTTTCCACGAATGGGAGAACAACGGGACCGAGATGTAAGGATGGCGGAAGTTGATACAAACCGTCTTCTCTTCAGAGAACCGGAAGCCATTTGCCACGCTCCACAAGTATAGGCTGTCTAGACAACGCTGAAGGCAGCGCTCCAGGAGGCATGTTCTCTGGGCACTGCAGTAGATAGTGAAGTCATCGACAAAGAGAGCGCCTGAGACATTAGGTGGAATGCAATCCCTAATTGGATTGATCGCGATGGCAAAAAGGGCTACGTTCAAGACGGAGCCCTGAGGCATTCTGTTCTCCTGGAGGAAGACGTCGTACAATACGGAACCCACACGTACCCTAAACTTTCGATCCGTTAAAAAGGAATCAATAAAAAGGGGCAGGCAACTGGGTAGGCCCCACCTGTGCATAGTGCAGAGGATACCTCCTCTCCAACAGGTATCATAAGCCTTCTCCAAATCGAAGAACACGGCTACCGTTTGGCGCCTTCGCAAAAAGTTGTTCATGATGAATGTCGACAAGGTCACAAGGTGGTCAACAGCGGAGCGGCGGCAATGAAAGCCGCATTGGACATTGGTAAGTAGCCGTCGAGATTCAAGAATCCAGACTAACCTAGCATTAACCATGCACTCCATCACCTTACAGAGATAGCTTGTAAGAAAAATGGGGCGGTAACTAGAAGGAAGGTGTCTATCCTTCCTGGGTTTGGGTATAGGAACAACGACTGCGTCACGCCAATGCATGGGGACCTGACCTTCGGTCCAGACACGATTGTAGGTACGAAGAAGGAAGCTTTTGCCTGCCGGAGAAAGGTGTACCAGGATCCGAACGTGAACGGCATCTGGCCCCGGAGCAGAGGACCAGGACAGTGCAAGCGCACGTTCGAGTTCCCGCATAGTAAAGGGGGCATTATAACTTTCCAGATTCAGCGAATGGAAGGAAGGTCACCGAGCCTCTTCTGCCTCTTTCCTGGGAAGCAAGGCCGGGTGGTAATGGGCGGAGCTTGAAACCTCCGCAAAAAACTGGTCGAAGGCGTTGGAGACAGCCACAGGATCAACAAGGACCTCATTACCTGAGGTCAGGCCAGGTACCGAGGAGTGGGCCTTAATGCCCGACAGCCGGCGCAGGCCACCCCAAACGACAGAAGAGGGAGTAAAACTGTTAAAGGAGCTGGTGAAAGAGGCCCAACAAGCTTTTTTGCTGTCTTTGGTAACTCTACGGCATTGCGCTCGGAGTCGTTTGTATCCAATACAATTCGCCAACGTAGGATGGCGGCGAAAGGTGCGTAATGCACGTCGTCGAGCACGGATAGCGTCTCTACAAGCCTCATTCCACCAGGGGACGGAAACGCGACGTGAAGAAGAGGTAGTATGAGGAATGGAACGTTCGGCAGCATTGACGATAACAGCCGTGAGGTATTCGACCTGACTGTTACAACTGAGAAAATCGTGGTCCGGAAAGGTCGCCAGGGAGGAGTAAAGTCCCCAGTCAGCTTTCGGTATGTTCCAGCTCGAAGGACGTGGGGATGGGGTGTGGTGCAGGAGACGAACGACACAGGGGAAGTGGTCGCTCGAATAGGTGTCAGAAAGGACATACCACTCGAACCGACGGGCAAGAGTGGTAGAACAGATCGAGAGGTCCAAGTGGGAGTAGGTATGAGTAGAGTCCGAGAGGAAAGTCGGGGCGCCAGTATTGAGGCAGACAAGATTGAGATGGTTGAAGACATCTGCCAAGAGTGAGCCTCTTTGACAGGACACAGGAGAGCCCCAAAGGGGATGATGGGCATTGAAGTCGCCAAACAATAAAAACGGCGGAGGAAGCTAAACAATCAGGTGCATCATGTCAGCCCGACTAACTGCGGATGACGATGGAGTGTAGATGGTACAAACTGAAAAAGTGAAAGCAGAAAGAATAATATGGACAGCTATTGCTTGGAGTGGGGTGGTCAATGGTAAGGGATGGTAGTAGACATCGTCCTGAACGAGCAACATGACCCCACCATAAGCTGGGATACCGTCCACAGGGGTGAGGTCATACCGCTCCGAGGTATAGTGGGTAAAGGCAATACGGTCAGTTGGGCGCAACTTGGTTTCCTGGAGACCAAGGACAAGCCGACAGTGCAGGCGGAGGAGCAGTTGTAATTCCTCCCGATAAAATCAAATACCTCTTATGTTCCAATGTAACAAGGCCATCGCTAGTCAAAAAAGAGGGGGAACGAGACGGGGGAAGAGCTGGTCACCTCGACGGCCGCGGAGGGCCAGATTTCGGGGGAACAACGTTACAACCGGCGGTAGGCGGATCCTGTTCCATCGAGTCGTCGTCAGCTGCGGCCGCTGTCCCTGATTGCGTAGGAGGGGCACATTCATTCGCCGACGAGAGGCCAGCTGAGCGCCTGGCAGCAGAGCGTCCTGGCGAAAGTGAGGACGGCCGGGAGCAGCGACTCACGGATGGAGCGTCAGACGGAACGCGCCGGGGTGGAGAGGGGGATAGAGACTTCTTCTTGGAGGCCTTCTTTGAAGTCCTAGGAGGCACAGGGATGGTGGGCTGGACCCGAAGAAGGTCCTCACGATCGGGGTCCGTTTTGGAACGATGGACCTCGGAAGCTGGGGTCCGGAACATTTCCCCGATGGATGCCTGAGAAGAGGATCGCTTCTCAGGTGGCGGGGGGGGGGGGGGGGGGGAGGAGGAGGAAGGGTGGCCCCTGGGGCAGAGGGGACGGAAGCCGCGGGGGAGGAGGATTTGGAAGAGAGGGATTTGGGAGGCGGAGGCATAGACCCCGGATGGGGGGAGGAGGGACAGGATAGGGGTGAGGATACTGTGGAAGGAGTGGACATGACTGAGGCAAACGAAGTGGTCAACGTCACGGGATGGAGGCGGTCATACTTCCTCCTGGCCTCAGAATAAAAGAGACGATCCAAAGTTTTGAGTTCTTGAATCTTCTTCTCCTTCTGATACGCGGGGCAGTCTAAGGATCTAGGCGAGTGGATGCCAGGACAATTAACGCACCGAGGTGGTGGGGTGCATGTATGTTCCTCACGAAGAGGACGTCCACAATCGCCATCAAGGGGCTCAGCCTCACACCGGGACGACATGTGCCCAAAGCGCAAACACCGAAAACAGCGCATAGGAGGTGGGACGTAAGGTCGCACGTCGCATCGGTAGCACATCACCTTCACCTTCTCCGGGAGAACGTCCCCCTCGAAGGCGAGGATAAAGGCCCCGGTGTCGATGCGATGGTCTTTGGGGCCGCGCTGGACTCGCCGGACGAAACGCACGCCTCAGCGCTCCAGGTTGGCCCTGAGCTCCTCATCAGATTGCAGCAGGAGGTCCTGATGAAAAATAATCCCCTGCGTCCTATTCAGTGCCAGATGCAGGACAATAGACACTGGGATGTCCCCTAGGCGGTCGCACGCCTGGAGCGCCGCCGACTGTGTGGCAGAGGTGGTCTTGATAAGGACGGACCCTGAACTCATCTTGCTGAGAGCCTCGATTTCCCCGAAGATGTCCTCGATGTGCTGAACAAAGAACATGGGCTTGGAGGTGGCGAACGTCCCCCCCCCCATCGGTTCTTGACCAGACCAAATAGCGGGGGAATTACTTCGCCCCAAGCCCGCGGGCCTGTCCTTCCTCCCAGGGAGTGGCCAAGGGGGCAAGGGCAAGAGAACCAGAACCAGAGACAGTACCTTTCTTTTTAAAAGACTCGGCCGCAGAGCGACCTGATACATGTTGTCGTTTTATCTACGAAACGTCCGCCCCGATACCACCCACTCCGACCAGGGGCTCTCCCCACGGGCGCCACCCAGGCTCAGCAAGGGCCACCTGGCAGGATGACCGTTGCCGGGAGTCCTGATGCCCCAAGGAGACGGGCATCTACTCCTTGGCTGACGTGGCGAGGGTGCAGCTCAGGTATCAGCAGTACGATCCCTGTTTTGTCAGGGGGCTACAACCTAGAGGGTACATGATGACCCCACCACAACGGGCTGGCTACCGTGCTGGATTTCGGGTGCCATGGAAAGTCCATCATGATCGTAGGTGCAGATGGGGACGCACTATGGGCGTAACTTGTACAACCCATTAGGCGTTTAGGCCCGATTTGAGGAATAGTGGGTATGGTTACAACGCCATTACAATGCCGAGTGCCAAGGTCTTAGTGCACTGAGGACCAGTGGTACACCACGTGAGGCGTCCTTCCCCAAAAGGCTCGTACTTCTGTAGAATTTTGAAAAATGGAGGTCAAACCCCAAGGGGGACCATCACATAGAAGGCCGAAATGGTTGAAACTCCTTTTAGTCGCCTCTTACGACAGGCAGGAATACCTCAGGCCTATTCTTACCCTGGACCCGCAGGGGGGATCCAAATCTTTGGACATTGCAAGTAATAGAAATGGGAAACAGAGTAAACACATGTGGAACATGGGGGTACTCTGCAGGTCTTAAACCTGCAGTTACCGATTAGTTATACACCATCAGTTGTCAATCACACCAATGCAGGAATGGAATGATTTTTATACAAGTAAGTACCCTCATACCTTCCCATTTTTGTCATTTTCATCACTCCACCCTCTATTTAGATATGAACTGACCCTTTGGTCTCCAGATTTCACCCCAAGCGCTGCATCATACACGATCTCTCTAGATGCATGCATGCATGTTGAGGTTGTTAGCACTCCTTATTGGCATATAGGAGATACGAACCTGATGCATTTGAGAGAGCGTGGTTATATAACAGACCGCGAAGAGGGAGAAGAAACATATGGTTTAAGCTTTATGGAGCTCCAGACGAAAAAAGTTTGAAACCTTTTGCGTAAATCACTTGTACTCTCAATTCTGGAACATTGTTGTATTTGGATTCCATACCAAGAAGGTAATGGGAATACAGAAATGATTGTGGAATACGTACTCCTAACGGTACACAGTTCTGCGCTTCAGCATGCTATAATGTTAAAGCAATGTCGATTCCAATATGGTAAACGCATTCAATGACGCACTTATTACTCCAGTGCAAGAGATACATTTCCAACAAGACATACATTCACCATGCAAGGTTTCTATCCCACTCAATGTGGTGACAAACTGTAAGGTGATAAAACGGCAACCTTACACACCAAAGAAAACATCGATTTTTGTTAACACAAACACTATGTAGGTTTCTGGAGGTGTATGATGCTTGCTGTTTAATAAGTTGAAGCCAATTAATAAGTTGAAGCCAAACTACGGTTCAATAATTATGTTATGATGACAACAGTCACACAAAATGACCATCAGCAACTTAAAATGGATACGAAGAAACAGCGACATGTTATGAGGAAATAGACAACTACGATCAGTAGCCAGAGAGAATGTAACAGTCTTATTGCAGTTTACCAGCGCCCCTGGTAACCTCCCTCTTGCACAGAGAAGCCACGGTCCAATGTAAGTTTGTATTGCTGATGTGCGTGATAATAGGGCCTTGACGCCACCTCTCTAGAAAGCCGCCTCTTTCCACTATTAAGGTGTGTAAATGTAGCATCAGTCAATTCCCCTCCAGGATACACAATTTTATTTATTTCAGTCAGTACCCATTTCATGGTAATTTTTCTCTGATTTATACAATCTCAGTAATTTAGCTAGGTTTTGTGATTTTACATATTCCATGCTATTTCCCACAATTTTACGTATTTCTTGTCAGTTTTTCGCGATTTACCAGGTTTTCCTCGAATTTTACCGATTTCATGTCTTTCATATTTTTTCAACCGTTTTCCATATGTATTGGTCACATTGTTAACATACCCTGGTATTGTTTGATTTTATACAATAATATTTGCTTGTCATATGCACCAACCTACTAAAACACCCTAAGACTTACCTTCTTCCCAAAGATCCACATGCATTCATTTTGGATAGGACGATCATGAAAAGTGTAGTAACAGTCGCTTCTACCTACATGAGACTCAGACACTGAAAAAATTCGGTGTACTGCTACAACCCATCAGAGTGCTTGTGTACCGACTCATGTAGTGCTGCACTTGATGGGCAATCAAAGTCTCGAAACAGTTCCACGTGTTCATTTGACTACCACTCCATCTCGTAGGGAATTGCAACAGGGATCTGACGTGTGCAGAGCTGATTTATGTGGCTGCTCAGATTTTTTCCCACAAGTTTATGCTCTTATTGCTTACCAGATGTGCTTAATTTCTGTTTATACTTTCTAACTCTAAAATATACCCACAACCCTGTCAGGACATCTAAAAACTATAGCTTTTGGGTATTTCTTTTTATTACCCCAGTAATGAGTTATTCACAAAGTCGATATTTCAACTACAAAATGGGGCTGTGGGTCTGCAATCATAATACTTAACTGTAATTAAAGTGATAAATATGTGGCTCATCTCCGAGGACGACTCTGCCTGCCATCCGGGTATGTGGCAGAGGCAGCCAATCAGTCAGGCAGATACAACAGTTTCACCTTCTAGGTGGTGACTAGTGAACCAATACTCAGTATGCATTGGGCAGCTTTGTGATTTCGCGTGCCTGGTGTATTCTCCGATTTTACATGAATATTTAGAAGACTCAATAGCGATCTCTGACAAGTTTTGGCACTGAAGGTATTGATAAAAATTCGAATTGCTACCACTCCAGTCATCCCCAGAAGCCCTTCGGTCGGGATGGTGAACATAGATACACATATCCATGACTGCTGATGTCGTCAGAGCAGCAGTTTTCTCCAGCCTCTGACCATTGGCGTTGGCAGTGTAGGAGGAGACAGGTGTGCTGCGTGTAGACATCTGGGAGGTGAGGTGGCTGTGTGTGCGCGCGCGCTAGCGTTTCCTGTGACCTCTTAGCATCTAGCCACGACAACTACTAGGATCATGGTTTAGCGCTTCAACACATTACAGTGCGCTCTGTCTTGTAGTAGCATTTGTTGTTACTATCCTATCACATGGTAGACCCTATCCTCCTCCTCCACCACCATCCTGGTGTAGCTGAGACGACAAGCTTGGGAACTCTGTAGTTGTCAGTAATTCCACAACCGTGACGGTACAAATTCACCCTGATATGTGAAATTCCAACTATCATTTTATATAGCACTGCTTCCAATCGAGACATCAAATTTCCGATTTGTCATTTTATTGTTTCCAATAGTGGTACTGTGAGCACACATATTAATCCAACTGCTCCACAGATTGTTTAAAGGTCACAGCAAGCAACTGAGGTGAAATTTGGAAGTCTCATCTACCTCCAAAGTAATGGACTTGTTACCAAATGACGTAACTGTGCCGGTATCCACCAACAGGGCGCAAGGGACAATAAATCCGTAAGAGTTTGGAAACCAGGTAGTTGCAGGATCGAGTCCCACCAAATATACCCGTCCTAGTATCGATCAAAAGGAGGGAAGGAGAAACTTTCCCACATAGAGGGTATTAATTTAATTGATTAGTCAGTCAGAGAGAGAGAATATGCCAATGTTTCTACAGAAACTCCTCAGTTATCAATAGCAATAAGTTGCCGCCACCTGATGCTTTGTTTGGGGATTAGCATAACTTCCAGTCTGCGCGGGACTCTTTCCTGACCTGCTCCTGCAGGAATACAGGAAGCGGGCGGCACGTCTGCCTCGCGGTCGCTGCGAAGATGCGGTTGGAAGGTTTCTAACAGCGTAATTACGTGTGGTGAGTTACGTTGACGTCTATTTCGTGACCATGTACTTTGCGTGATCGAAAAAAAGCAGTCTATTTCTTTCGTATGTATTTTCCAAGACCTGCATCTTCCAAACAGCAGCTAATGATGTGCTTTTCCTGCAGAATGAAAGAGAGATCCAACACCTGCAAACTGAATTTTGTAAACGAACACTATATGGCCTTTATTTTCCTGCCATGAAATCTTGTCTCTCCAGCTCAGATTGAGTCATTTTACTGCCAGTTTCCAGGTGAGGGACGGGAATTTACCAGAGGGGGAGGGGTGAATTTATCGATTTAATGAATTTGTCAATTCGATATCAGAGGTGTGCTTGTATCAGCAAGGGGATTTCCCAGGGATGATGATGATTCTCAGGAGGATGAATTATCCTCGGAGGGGCCTTAAATAGATTAAAAGAACAATAGGTTAAGGAGGGGGGGTGGTTTACATGAAGAACCACATAGTAGAACAATAGTTAAAGGTCATAAATCGATCAGCTGTCACAATTTATCTAATTTGCATATCAATTTCATATCAAAAGTGGCGTAGAACGCAGTTTGTCCCACTACTATCATATTCAAGAATTTTTTTTTTTTTTTGGCGCAAAACTGCTATGGTCATTAGCGCCCAGTCCCTCACTTAGGAAACAGTAAAAAACCGAAATTGAAAACCAGCAGCAATGGGAACGAAAGTCATAAAATTGGAGAAACTAAAAGCAGAAGGAAGGCTTAAAAATCCACTACAGAAAGGGGTTGGTTGTCCCCAAAAAAGCTTCAAATGACTGACGTCATTTCACTGGCACTAATAAACTTGAGAACGCGGTCGGCTGAGCGCGTGTCATCTGCTAAAATCGACGATATATCAGGCGACAGCTGTAGACGGGAGCGTAACGGATTAAAATAGGGGCACTCAATTAAAAGGTGTCTTACCGTCCACAGCTGAGAGCAGTGGGGACAGAGTGGGGGAGGATCGCCGCTTAAAAGATGTCGATCGCTAAAAAGACAGTGCCCTATCCGGAGTCTACTTAAAATTACCTCCTCCCGACGACGCGTTAGGGAGGAAGAGGTCCAAGCACAAGGAAGGGCTTTCACGTCCCGCAATTTATTATGGGTAAGTGTCGACCAATGCGTGTGCCATAAATGAACAACACGACGACACAAAACGCTCCGTAGATCGGCGAAGGGAATCGATTGAATAGCTGGCCGAAGAAGAGAGACTGCAGCCTTGGCCGCTATATCGGCCGCCTCATTTCCACAGATACCGACGTGTCCTGGGAGCCATAGGAACGCCAGCGAGACGCCCCCCAGGTGGAGCAAGCGCAGACAGTCCTGAATCCGGTGGACCAGAGGGTGCACAGGGTAAAGAGCTTGGAGACTGAGGAGAGAGCTGAGAGAATCTGAACAGATAACGTACTGTATCCGCTGATGGCGGCGGATGTAGTGGACAGCCTGGCGAACAGCGTAAAGCTCCGCAGTATAAACCGAACACTGGTCGGGAAGCCGAAAGTGATTTGGTGTGTCGCCAACAATATAGGCACTCCCTACACCTAACGATGTTTTCGAGCCGTCAGTGTAAATAAATGTGGCTTCTGTCATTTGTGCACATAGACCAGCAAATGCCCGACGATAAACAAGTGTAGGGGTACCTTCCTTGGGAAATCGACAAAGGTCACGGAGCAGGCAGATCCGGGGACGGAGCCAAGGCGGTGCTGTACCCCAAGTTGTCAAGAAGGTTTTAGGAAAGCGGAAGGAAAGAGAATGGAGCAGTTGACGGAAGCGGACTCCCGGTGGTAGTAGGGAGGAGGAGCGGCCTGCATACCCTACATCAAAGGAGGCGTCGAAAAAAAATGTCATGGGCTGGATTAGCAGGCATGGAAGCCAGATGGCTAGCATAACGACTCAGAAGGACTGCTGGCCGACTGGACAGCGGAGGTTCAGCAGTCTCAGCATAAAGGCTTTACACAGGGCTGGTGTAAAAAGCTCCAGACACTAAACGTAATCCACGGTGGTGGATAGAGTCGAGACGCCGAAGAATAGACGGCCGAGCAGAGGAGTAGACTATGCTTCCATAGTCATATTCAAGAATGAACGCTACGAAAAGCAAAGGAAGAAGTCGTCTTATTGATGTGGACCTAGAATCGCGCCTAAAGTTAAAAGCAACAGAAAGTAAAAATTGAGTTTCCCACGCTTTCCATGGATATGCAAGGGCATTGCTTAATTTGGTCTTCGTCAGTCACTGTCATGATTTAATATTACGGATACTTTATAATATACTTAATAAATAATATTGTTATTAAGTGCAATACAACTTTTTATTCAACGTACCTATAGTTTAACTATACTCCATCCAAGTAGGCCTTGAACGCCCAACAGTACCGACGACTGTTTCATCCCCAGCCCACAGGCATCACTGGATGCGGATATGGAGGGACCTGTTGTCAGCACGCCGCTCTCCCGGCTGTATGTCAGTTTTGTGACTGGAGCCGACACTTCCCAGTCAAGTAGCTCCTCAGTTGTCATAGTCTAACCGAGACTTGAAATTTTAAGTACCCGTTACTCAGTTAATTATGTGGAGCAGTGTGTAGTGAAAGAACATGTAAAACAAACTGGTAGCCAGGATCGCAGGAATTCTTTTTATTCCACGAATACCGGTTTCGGCGAAACTAAAGCCGCCATCATCGGATCTAGGGAGAACAGAAAACACTATAAAAGTTGGCTTTGATTCCACGTATACAACATGTATACATATAAATTTAGTTACATACCTTAGGACACATACGGGTTACAACATCAAGGCAAACAATGGTGTGTGTTATAGGCAACTATTAATATCACCATTGTTTGCCTTGATGTTGTAACCTTATGTGTCCTAAGGTATGTAACTAAATTTATATGTATACATCTTATATAAGTGGAATCCAAGACCACTTTTATAGTGTTTTCTATCCTCACTAGATCCGATGATGGCGGCTTTAGTTTCGCCGAAACCTGGAATCATGGAATAAAAATAATTCCTGCGATCTTGGCTACCAGTTTATTGTTTTCCAAGCATCTAGATCGCTCCCACATGAGCACAGTGTGCTCCCTACAAAAGTGTGAACGAATATGGTAGGTCCAGTATTCAGAAAGTTATGTTGAGACAGACGAAACATGTACTTAAAGACGAATGTTGATGAGTTGTTGGAAGGATTAAACTAACGTATCTTACACTAAGCATGTTCTTAGCGAAGGCCTACTTAGGAATGCCCTAATTAACTTGACAACTGTTTACCTGCGTATATAGTTTAAATAAAAAAATAGTTCTCAAAGGGAATTTCAATCGCCTTACAGCCGATATTTGGTTCTAGCGACGAATGAGTTTGCTGACCACTGATCTACACTATTGCATTCAATCTTTCTTCATTTCTTGACCCGTGACATAATCGGAAAGCAGTATCACAGTGAGACTAACTCATCAGCTAATGCGATTCTGGAAGCTGTCACTATTACAAACCCAGAAACCTGTATAAAGCGGAGCTCTCGTCGAAATATTTCTCGAAATAGAGGAAAAGCTTTCTACATACTTGTCCAGTACCATACGGCACACGAATTACATATTTACAAAGTATCTGACGACGTGGGTGTGGTTTGGTCTTGTTGCTAATATACAACACATACTGTTTTCATAATGGTTAATGCAACATGGTGAAGTCACAGTTGGCACTTGTTAGCGATATGCCTCAAAAAATTCTTAGTGATAGGTCTTACGACAGAGATCTGCGCCTCCCTTCCTTTACATCTTCTGGAGCATCTCATTTCAAAAGGCTTCGATACGGAGAGTTTCGTAGGACTAGAAAATAACATTCCTCCTGTTTGAATTGTAATTATCGTGTATGCACGACAAAAATTAAACTCAAATTGTTGCAACAAAACACTGTAGACAAACTCCCTGCTTCGAGTCGTCGTCAGATAATTCGTTCACAAACATCTGTGTGTATCATTTTATTTTCATTTTTTTTATTTAATTTCATCATGCATTGTTGACCGTGGTACTTCAGTTCGGCTGCTGTTTGGTGAATGGATTTATTCGAAACAGCTCAACTGAGCGGCACGTGTTCCCCTCTGGCATTCTCTTTACGTTCACTTCGCGGCCAGTTCTTGACGCTCCCTGGAACCAAAGTTAAGTTTCTCCTAACCAAGCAAGGTTGCTTTACGAGGCGGGGCCTTTCCAAAGCGATGTCTAAGCGAACACATTGTCTCTCTCTTTGCTTGCACACAAACACACACACACACACACACACACACACACACACACACACACACACACATTTGTTCTCAATAAATTCTGTGTCCGATCACATTAGCTTTGGCTTCACTGCTATACTGACACAAAACAATACAATAGCGACAACGATGATTTCCCGCAACTTTAAAGCAGGCCAAACAATGAAACAACCTGCTGCGACTAACGACCACAATCATCACTGTCTAACATAACAGTCCCGATACTCTATCTGGTTTTTATTACGCAGCCGGCCGTTGTGACTGAACGGTTCTAGGCGCTTCAGTCCGGAACCGCGGTGCTGCTACGGTCGCATATTCGAATTCTGCCTGCGGCATGGATGTGTGTGATGCCCTTTGGCTAGATTTAAGTAGTTCTGATGACAAGATGTTAAAGTATCATTTTATTACCCACTGCGAAAGCAGCGCGCCAAGCTGCCAGAAAGTAACACTTGAGTACGGTACCGGACGGGTGCGAACACTATCGTTTGTATTAAATTTTAACAGTTTTTACAACAAAAGTTTAAGCATTGGCGTAAATTTCGACACTAATTAAAAATAAAATTCGGTATGAAACTAGATCACAGGACAGTTTGAGTCTTTTACAACATACGGATACTAACTGAAGGATGTTATTAGCCTTTAATAATAATAATAATAATAATAATAATAATAATAAAAAGCCGGTAAACGCCAGAAGACCTGACCTTTTACAAAAAGACTTCATCTACCCAGCAACGCAAAGTTTTGATCGCTACATTTCTGGCCAAATCAATGAACGTGGAACGCAGGAAACCGGTTTGGAGTATAATCCTACACTCTTTACTGCACCAAATAGGCCACCGCACATTTAACCGAGGGGAAAACAGCACAGGCGTCACAAAGCGTGAAAAGCTACAAAACTGTTTTGCAGCAGGGAAGAAACCAGTTCCACAGTTGTTTCTACATCTGAGTCACAAACGGCAAAAATCTTCAAATATTCGCTTTTGAAGCAGAAGTAATCACATTTACAAAAATACTCATATCAGAAAATCGAATGAAGTCCAAGAATGGGCGAATCATTGGATTCCTCAATAAGTTTAGCTTATTCACTGAATCAGTGAAATTAGGCTGTTTTCAGCTTTATTTCCGGATAATTCACGTCCCTTGATAACTTAGTGATGCATGGAAGGCAAAAATACAAGATTTCGTTACTTAATCAAGAAAGTAAATACATACATTATCTTTCGATATATGTCATTGTTTTGTTACCACTTGGAGCGTTAGTGTAACAACTTTCACACCGCAGTGTGTCGCGACTGTATTAGAATGTCACAAACATTGACTCTGTTGTTTGACTTTCTTTCTCTTGTACCGATGTCCTTTGCCTCACTTCTGTTGCGGCCTTTCGCTTGCTTGTTCAGTGTGTTATGATTAATCTAGCGTTTGTGATTTCTGACTTAGCACACGGATTGTTTGCCGCAAACTACTTGAACTGTCCAAAGTCAAAACTTTGCGGACGCCCTGCACTAAAGAGCTACAATTTTCTCTCTGAAGTTTGTAGCAAACGCGCATTAAATGCTTTCGTAAAGTCAATTCATTTAACGTTACGCTGCGGTACTGCGCAGTATTCATTAACTATGTGCTGTCATCTGTCTTAACTGAATTTTAAACTGGACAAATAAAATAATTTCAGAATTCCGATCAGCACTGCACCTTACTAAAATCTAATGGCAGTGCACTTCAAAGTGTAGAGTACAATGGACGGCGTTAAGTCCCGACTAGCAAGCTGATTTGCAGGGAAAGAGCAACAGGAGATGGGCGTGGTGAACTTTCCCTTTAGTGGTCGATGCTAAATGTCAAGGGTCACGAGAACATCGTCATTGCACCGACATTATAAAATACTGGCTTTTCCTAACGTATAAGGTGCAGGTCGTAAATCTAAGGATAGGGTCTCATCTCCAACCAAACAGTTTATGCGTCTTTCCATTAACAAAAGTGAAGGTTCAGCATGTGACGTCGCCTGAAACGTCAGCGATAGTCTCAGATTCAGCGAAAAACAAAAACTACGCGTGTGTTTAGAAGTTCTTTGGGGGAGAGCGAACCGTATTTTGTCTAACTGACGTTTATACTCTAGTGCAGTATCAGGTTACTGGCACAGGAATTTTTCAATCCGTTCTTAAATCGGAAATAGAAGCCATGTACATTTTCCCGTGATCTATTGATACACTGTTTCGATCCTGACTGAAGAAAACAGCACGATTTCTCAGTGATTAATGTGCTTTCATCTGGTGAGGATTTCACACTACTTCACAGAACTACTGCGGCGCAGTATGGGACAAGTCTAAGTTTTCGTTCGACCTCCCGCAAGCTGGACTGCTTATTTTCGTTGCTAACTCTAGCTACGTCACACTCGTGTCTAGTAAGCTATGTTATTCGGTATACGGAATAGCTCAAACAGTAGAAATAAAATTCCAGCAGTCTGTACAAACTTCGACTCTTGGTACCCTGTCATACATGCTACGTGATTTGCCTTTGATTAAGATCTTGACAAACTCAGTTGCCAGATTCCAATCTATTATGACAAGCTCGTTGAGTGTTAACGTGAACTGCAGATTTAATTGTCTCACTGGAATTTAAAAATTCCAGAAGGGGCGTAGGCTGTGCTTTTCTACACCCTCAGATAAAAATCAGTAAAGCGTACAAACTGCCTCTAAGTGCATCAATTTTTACAGCGAAGACTGTGGCAACTTCCTCCTTGAAGGTATTTTCCTGTCCGACTCCCAGAGCGCTGTTCCAAGTATTCAACACCGGAGATGAAATAAAACAACAAGCCGTTGTATTTTGGATGTGATACTGGAGAAAGTTCGCTGTTAACGGAGAGGGCAGACAATAATTCTGCTGTGGGTGCATTCTCACGCTGGCATCCAGTATATTGAGGAAGCTGACGCTTTGGCGAAGCTAGCTGTATCTACAGGAACTGTTCTCGTTTTGAAATTGCCACATACACACTACTTACGTGAAGTAGAGAGCAACAGAAAACAATGGCAAGACATGCGGAATTCTCACAACAAACAAAAGGTGGCTATTATGCGGCAGTACAACCTCAAATTCTTACAAGGCGGTGGTTTAAAAGGATGCATTTGGGCCGATCTACAATTTCCACAGTCACTTAAATGCGCTTTAACCATGCCTCGTTTCCTGAACATCTATACAGAATCAACTTTTACGATTCCCTTGCATGAGAGTGTGACTCCAAGTCAGGAACTGATGTAAACCACATCTTGTTTTCGCGTTCCAAACAAATCTTGTTTTCGCGTTCCAAATCTTACAATGAAGATCAGAATTTCTGAAGACTTTCATGAGTATGGCTTATCTGCTCCCTCAAACAGCGTCTTCCGTTTTGATTTGTAAAGACATACTCATGCATCAACTGATTGTCAATTTTCTTAGCAGAATAGGGAAAATCTAAGATTCATTTCCATTAATTTGTATCATGTATTATTACATTTAAGAAGTAGTGTGAATTGGTAACAAATATGTCTAGTTCACTTACTCAGTTTGTTAAACATTTGTTGTGAAAACAAACTGACCGCTAGAGTTTTCAATTCTGCAAATATCACTCAGGATCTCCATGGTAAAGAAGCAATTTATGTATTTCCTCTGTACAATTAGATATTCTATGGAAGCATGCATTCTCGATGGCTAAACTGAGTACGAACTCTGGAGGCGAAACAAACAGACCCTTTTCCAATAATACGCAAACAGAAAAATATAACGCTCATCTGGAGGTGAAGCTCTACGAAATAAAAATAACTGTCCTCAGAAGACTGGTATGATCATATTTTACACCATGTTAGATTTACATTTTTGAAGCAAGCGGTGCATCTAATTTAACCTCTCTCTTTGGCTACGCTGTACCGTTCTTGATTATAAAATACTGCAATACGTGTGAGTTCTCGTTGCTTCTGTAACACACAAAACTGGCCAGGTGTGAGGACTCGTGCGCTGGGGATACCGCACAAAATTGCGTGTATAGACAGTTCATCGTTACTGAGAATCGATAATCTCTATTTTGTTATCAAAATTGATACTGGCAAGAATCCGTCCCGGGAATTCCAAGATTTCAGAGTTGTTTATTTATTTAACGTTTAAAGTCTTAAAGACACAAAAATGTGTGATTATAATTTTCAGATTGTTTTCCTTTACTTTTACTGTGAAACCTTGCCCCTTGCCAAATTTTATGATTGTACGTCAACGTTAAGTACCCGCCTAGGTTTTGATGAGTGAGTCTGCGAGTGTCAAAATGTGACTTAAAGCCGGCCGGAGTGGCCGAGCGGTTCTAGGCGCTACAGTCTGGAATCACGCGACCGCTACGGTCGCCGGTTCGAATCCTGCCTCGGGCATGGATGTGTGTGATGTCCTTAGGTTAGTTAGGTTTAAGTAGTTCTAAGTTCTATGGGACTGATGACCTCAGAAGTTAAGACCCATAGTGCTCCGAGCCATTTTTTTTTTGTGACTTAAATGGCTTTATCTTGATTGCACCGACTTAGAAGCTTGAATTTTTACACCGCCAAATGAGACTTATTTCATTGGAAAAGAAAAAGTAAATGGAAGGAAATCTGACCTGTCAGCAAAAGTAAAACGAAACAGTGAAAATATTTCTTTGATCAAAATCTGTTCGTAGAAGTGAATTAACTACTTTCAAAAGAATCGTATCTTTGGACATAATTGACACTGAAATACACAAATATTTATATTGATATTAAAGGTAACAGTGTTATATTCGAGAGACAGTCATTCGACGTCGAGAATAGAATGGCACTTTGGGGATTACATTACCTCAAATGTCAAGTAAATCATAGTAATGTCATTGAACTACGGGACACGCAGGGATCAGGAATGGAAATAAGTCATGCTGTGGTGAGTTTCAAGACGACCTGTGGATGAGTTCGTGGCTAACTGCAAAAAAGTTACAGTCTCAGGGTGTGTCAGACAAAAAAAACTGCAGGTTTCCCGTGGACGTTGCAGTTTTATTCTACATATGCCTAACAAGCCACCAAAATGTGACGAACTCTTCATGATACATGATGCCAAGAAGTACACCAGCAACATGTTTGTAGAGTGGAAAGCAATTCCCAGGTCCATACGAGATTTCCAATACATGTACGCAAATTTTCAGTATGCGTGCGCCTCACTTTTATGGTTCCAAAAGAAATGTGGCCATGGCCAACAGATACAAACTCGGCTTTAGCTTTATCAGTCTTGGAACAGCGACTGAGATGCATAGGGGAGCCGAGAAGAAAGATATCCAAGAATCCTACCTTCCGAGTTTCGAGCACTATTACTCTTTTTTGGGTAACAAAACGATACCACTTTTGTATCCTTTGTTCGAAAGAAAAATTGTGTTATTGCCCTCAATTATGAATAATTATTGTGGAACAGACGAAAAATTGGGGAGTCAGATATTGTGATGGGCTACAATGCAACAAAAGATGGTGTTCATACTGTGGAGCAGATGAGTGGCACACATTCCGTCGCTCGCATTACGACAAGATGACCGACTGTAGTGTTCTGTTCTCCGATGTGTATGGGGAGGAACAATTCGAAAGTTCTCTACTTTGGCGAACAAAATAACGCCTAAACACCGGTCCGTTTATTTCTGAAGCAGCTTGCTGCATCCCTGAAGAAACTATGCCTTCAAGAGAAAGCAAAAACGAGTTGCCACACAGCAAACGTCAGAGATACTGAGGACCACAAACAAGATTAAAGAAGAGCCTAGCCCGAAAAGCGTGGACCCTGTGTAACATGTGGACGGGCAAAGAACGCAACGCCCGCAGAAAGGTGTTATTTTGTTTGGAACCAACATGTTACAATAAGTGAAGTGTGCGAAAAGTGTCAACACGATGATTCTGAGCCGAATGGGTAAAATGTACTGCAGCTTATGAAGACTTAGTACAATCATATAATCAACAGCTTCAGTTGTAAATGTTTCTACTGGTTCAAAAAACGAGGGAATATTTGTGTGTTGATTTGTTTATTAAATAATGTTAGAATTTGTTAATTTTAACAAAATGTTTTAACTTTGTCTCGAGCGCCACGTGCTCGCTCTGTTGCCTGTTTGCAGCTACATCCAGGACCTTGTCTAGTGTGCATGGCTGCACTCTGGCACCCTCCCCCCCTCCCCCTCCCCTCCTCCCCCAAAAAATAAAAAAAAATTATCTTGCACTCTCAATTTCCAAGTTTTATAAGCCTTTCTTTTTATTCGAAGTGATTTGTATGCGCTACATTTCACTTCCATCATATTCCCTGTGCGGTCATATTCTGTGCATCTTCGCCATACAAAAACAGTAACAATATTCTCTAACTACGTATTCTCTCTCTTCCCTCCACGTGTTTCTTACTCGATTCCCGAATTTCATTATTCCCAATCCGTTTTTGTAATCATTTCGTACGCATCTACTTAATACTCTGTGAACCACTGTATGGTATGTGACTGAGGGTAACTTGTACCACTGGTAGCCATTTTCTCTTGTATTGAGGTCGGTAACAGGGTGGAGGAAAAGCGACTATCTAAAAGCATCTGGAGGAGGCCAGATTTGTCGCATCTTATCCTCATGGTCCGTTCACGGAAAGTACTTCGGCGGCAGTAGAATTTTTCTGCAGTCTGCGTCAAACGCCGGTTCTCATATTTGCGGACTAGTGCCTTGCGGAAAGAAGGTCGCCTTCCATTTTGTGTTTCCCATTTTATTTCGCGAAGCATCTCCGTCATACTTACGTGCTGATCGAACTTACTTGGTGGGGAACCCGAACACTAACAGGAATCCTGAATTGGCCGAATTAGCATTCTATACGCCGTCTCCTTTATCGATGAGCTACACTTTTCCAAAAGTCTTCCAATAAAATTAAGTATAGCATTCGTCTTCGTTAGTAGAAAGCTGACGCACTCATTCCATTTCATATAGCTTTGCAACGTTAACGCTCCATATTTAATCGAAGTAACTGTATCAAGCTGCGCCCTTATTAATGCTGTATTCAAACGTTACAGGAGTTTTCCCAACTCTTGTGCATTAACTTACATTTTTCTACATTTAGAGCAAGGTGCTATTTACCACACCTACTAGAAATGTTGTACAAGTCATTTTGAATATTCCTGCAGTGACTACGACGACACCGCAGAATCTTCAGCAAACAACCGCAGACTGCTGCCCACCCTGTCCGTCCCATCATTTACGTATAAAAAAAATGATAGCGGTTCTGTCTCACTTTCCGGGTCTCTCCTGATGACACCCTTGTCCCAGACGAATACTTGCCGTCGAGACCGCGGTCTGGCTTTCATTACTTGAAAAGTCACCGGGCCACTCACGTATGTTTGAACTTAACCCGTATACTCGGACTTTCGTCAACAATCTGCAGTGGGACGCCGTGTCAAATGCATTCCGGAAACAGACGAATGTGGATTCTGCCTGTTGCCCGCCATCCGTGGCTTGTAGGATATCACGTAAGGAAATGGCACGTTAAGTTTCAAGTGGTTTTGCCTCTCTAGAATCAGATCTTTCTTCCCAGGCATTAGAGCATTATATCGTACAATTGAAATGGGTCTCTTTAGATCTACAAACTCCGTTGGGCACATTTTTTTCCTGATTCCATTACTAAGCACACAAATGAAACGGCTATTCTGATAAATTAATAAACTTTATGCTAAGCGTTTCTTCGCTTAGTGGCATCAACTTTTTCTTTCCCATACGTTCAAATTTACAAACCTGAGAAGGCAAACCTGGTCGCCTAGTAGTTCACATTTATCGTTGTGTGTGTGTGTGTGTGTGTGTGTGTGTGTGTGTGTGTGTGTGTGTGTGTGTGTGTGTGTGCGCGCGACGATCCAGCATCTCAACAAATCTAAGCGCATGTCAGGTGCTTCGTACATTAGGAACCAAACGACGTGCTTATTTTGTTATGTCACATCTCGTATCTCCCACTAAATTTAGTAATTGTCAGGTGCACAATAAACTCAATATCTTGCTGTTCGCACGTAATTCAGATTTCTATCAATCCCCCATTCTATTTTATCTTCAGGTACCACTATCTCTCAGACAAATATTTACATTGCGGGCATCTATTTACGGTTCATAGTCACCTACATAAACGACATTCAGTAATATTTTAGATGGGGCTACTTTTTTCTACTACCAAAGTTTTTAAAGTTATGTGCATATTCCGATTTTATTCCCTGCAAATGATGTTAATTTCACTTCTATGTAGCATCTGCTGCTGGCTTCTCATCCGATGCTTTGCAGTCTTTCTTCCCGTTCCTTTTTTTACTAAATTAAGTTTTTTGAGTTAACACCTAACGAAAATAACTTTTAGTTCTTTTCTTAATTTGCTGGTATATTAAATTTTGTTTTATTGATCAATCTCGCCTATCGTTCATCAGTAGGTTACGAACGGAATTCGTATCTGGGAATGGGTATGTTTGCAGTCCACCATTCTCCATGAGGTCCGAAACTAACACATTTGACGTTCACATGCCTTCCATATTCTACAAATAGCCTTCATATGGTGTTCCGTTTTTGAAGGATGTTCGCTACAACCAGGCGAAATCAAACCCACGGTGCCGGGAATGCCGTCTTGCAACTCTGTTTCCCAACACAAAACGTAGGACGTTCCATGTTCAGGCAATCCTAGGTTCTATGACACTCATGGTTCTTTGATACCAGAGAATGATTTATTATCGCAAAAAGATGCCGAGTTGCACTGGGTTCAGAATCTACGTTAAACTTTATGTCGTCCTAAGGCTGGCTGGTGAGCCAGATCAAAGGTTACAGGAAGGAAGGAAGTGTTGCCACCTCCAAGAGACCCGTGTCTAGTGAAGCACAGCAGTGTTCAAACCAACCCTCGTGTTAAGGACATCTTTATACTTACGTACGCTGGCTGAACTTTAACTGTACCGACAAAATTTCAGGGGTTGTTCAGAGGCGTTTTGTAAGTATTTTTGTACGCGGTACCCTGAGTCTCTGGCGACTCGTTACAGAGCAAAATATAACTGACTTATTCGGTTTGTTAAGACATTACCTTTGTTTCTGGTAATACCTTCGTAAAGCGTCATTGTCCCGCTACTTTTGTGCTATCAGTGTACCTACTGACGAGGTGCATGTCGTCCACCTCCTCATCAGTAATCCTATCCATTCTGCTTCAGCCTTGCCGGGAAAACAAACCAACCACACACACAACCCAGAGGCAGTGAATGCAAGCACGAGGGGCCAAGTGTAAAAATAGTCATTACTGTTAACAGCAAGAACCGTGAGTCAGAAGAAGTTGGTTGGTTGGTTGAGGTTTAAGGGACCAAACAGAAAGGTCATCAGTCCCTTGTTTCAAATATGCGCAATTCCGCTAATGGAACAACTCCGTAAAGTCGGAACAATAAAACGGAAAAAGGGAAAAAACGTAAAAAGGCAGTCATGTTGTCATTGGTAAAAAACAAAATGAGGGAAGTCGGCAAGAGAACGAACCCAACACTATGCTGAAGCAGCATAGGCAAGACCACCTGTGACTTAAAAGGTACAACTGCTATAATGTAGAAAGTACGTATGGGAATAGAAAGACTAACCAAGCCTTAAAAAAAAAGGGTAAAAACAGAGTAAAAGGGGAAGAAAAGAGGATTCCGGTCAGCGACGTGAATCGGCAATCTCCAAACACTGCCTACAGTGGGAGACACCCAAACACTCCCGCCCTGCCAGAACACCAGAGAGATTAAAAACCTTAAAACTGAGAATAAAAACCACTCTCCCGGAGGAAACCAAGAACCAGAGAGACCATCCGGGAATCGTCAGCCAACATCAAAGGTAAAATGGGGGGGGGGGGGAGTCTGTACTTAGCACGCAGAGCCAAGAAAAGGGGGCATTCAACCAAAATGTGGGCTACTGACTGGAAGGCTCCACAACCACATAGTGGGGGTGGCTCATCACGCAAAAGAAAACCATGGGTCAACCTAGTATGGCCAATGCGGAGACGACACAGTGTGGTCGAGTCCTTTCGGGAGATGGGAAAGGAAGAACGCCACGGTCCTGGTGTCACCTTAATTGCACGAAGTTTATGAGACAGGGGAGTAGCCTCCCAAGAATTGGCCCATGACTGTGTGAAGTGGGATTTGATGTTAAGCCGTAAATCCGCTGCAGGAGGGGCTACAGAAAATGGGGGGTAAGTGACTGCTCCCCCAGCCAAACGATCAGCGAGCTCATTACCCGGGATACCCACAAGGCCAGGGACCCAAAGGAAGTCAATGGAACAAGCAGCACATTGAATATGAGCGAGGTGGTCACGGATGGCAGCCCCTAGGGGATGGCGCGAAAAACACCAGTCAATAGCAAGAAGGCCACTCATCGAGTCCGTGCATAACAAAACGCGGTTGTGTTGGGACTGTTTAATAAAGGTAAGGGCCTGGGAAATTGCCATCAATTCCGCAGTAAACACCCCACATGTAGGTGGCAGCAGATGACTTCCCGTTCCAACAGAGGACGTGAAGGCATAACCAACACAATCAGCAGACTTATAGCCATCAGTGTAAAAAACAACAGCATCCCGAAACTCCCACAAAATTCGGCGGAAAAAGGAACGGAACAACACCGGGGTGATGGAATCTTTCGGATAGCGGCGGAGATCCATCTGAAGTCGAGGCCGAGGAACTAACCAAGGAGGGGTGGAGGGGAGGGAGCGAGGAAGACAGGACAAAGAAGGAAGCTGAAAATCACGGCAAAGAGACGCAAGGCGCAGCCCAACCGGTAAACCCGCCCGAGGGCGGGAGTCGGGTGGGCGACGTCCATGGTCTGGGTACAGGATAGAATAGGAAGGACGAGTGGGAGAGGAACGGATAGTGAGTGCATAAGACACCAGAAGCTGGGACCGTCGAACAGAAAGGGGGGGATCCCAGCTTCAACCAGGAGACTATCAACAGGGCTAGTAGGGTAAGCACCGGTGGCCAAACGGATACCACGATGGTGGACTGGATCCAGCACGTGCAGTGTGGAAGGAGCAGCTGAACCATAAACTTGACAACCATAGTCCAAACGAGACAGAACTAGAGCACGATAAAGACGGAGAAGGAGGGAACGGTCCGCACCCCAAGAGGAGTGGGCAAGGAAGCGAAGGACATTGAGTTCACGGAAACATCCTACCTTCAGGAGTCTGATATGGGACAGCCAAGTGAGCTCGTTGTCGAAAACAAGACCCAGGAAACGAAACTGTGGGACCACAGGCAATCATTGTGCAGCGAGATAGAGCTCTGGATCAGGGTGGATCGTAGTACGGCGACAGAAGTGGACCACTCGCGATTTTAAAGGAGAGAATTGAAACCCGTGTGAGAGGGTCCATGCAGAGGCACGCCGTATAGCTACCTGGAGCTCAGGCTTAGGGACAGGAACCACAATGCTATCCCTCCACTGAGAAGGGAAGTCACCCTGTAGCCAGATACGGTTAAACACCCGAAGAAGATGTTGCCGTTGTGGAGCACTGAGATGTTGAAGCAGTTGGTTATGAACGGAATCTGGGCCAGGGGCCGTATCATGAGAAGAAGATAGAGCAGAAAGAAATTCCCATTCAGTGAAAGGTTCGTTGTAAGATTCTGACTCACAAGTGGTGAAACATAAGGTGGGAGCTTCAGCCCGCTGTTTTTGATGAAGGAAAGCAGCTGGATAGGAGGCTGACGCTGACGCCACTGCAAAATGGGTCGCAAGATGTTCTGCAAGAACTGATGGCTCCGTACAAATGCCATCTGGGAGGTGAAGGCCTGGGAGGGTGGACTGCCGATGGCAACCTTGGAGAGAACGAAGTGTAGCCCATACCCGTGACAGAGGGACAGTAGAACCAAGGAAAGAAACGAATCGTTCCCAACATATCCGCTTACCCTGTTTGATTAAATAACGGGCTTTAGCACGGAGGCGTTTAAAGGTAGTAAGGCTGGCTACGGATGGGTGCCTCTTAAAGTGTTGCAAAGCTCGACGGCGATCACGGATGGCAATGGCAATGGCCGTACTCCACCACGGGACTTGCCGGCGACGAAATTGTCCAGATGAGCGCGGGACAGCAAGGCTAGCAGCGCGAACAATCGCGTCACACGTCACGTAGGACGTCATCAATACAACCCGACAAAGAGGGAGAAAACTCGACCTGTGCAGTGTATAGAGGCCAATCGGCGCGGTGGAAAGACCAACGAGGTAACCTGTCCATCGGGGAGCGGGAAGGGAGCGTGATAATCAACGGGAAATGGTCACTATCAGAAAGGCCGTCGTGTGGCGACCAGTGTAATGAAGGGAGGAGAGAGGGAGAAGAAAGAGAAAGATCAATGGCGGAAAAGGTACCATGACCGGCACTGAAATGAGTAGGGGAGCCATCATTAAGAAGGCACAGGTCGTGGTCTGCAATAAACTGGTCTATAAGAAGACCTCGTCTAGATGGAAAGGCACTGCCCCACAAAGGATGATGAGCATTAAAATCCCTGAGGAGGAGGAAGGGAGGAGGAAGTTGCTGAAGAAGGGCAGCAGTTGTAAGAGTCCTGTCAGGAGGGAGATAAAGATTGCAAACTGTGACTGCAGAGTCTAAGTGGACCCTAACAGCAACCGCTTCCACTGTAGTTTGAAGAGGAATCCACGTGCTAGCAATGTCTGTACCGACCAACGTACAAACGCCACCAGAATCCCGCAAGGGTCCGACCCGATTTCGACAGAAAACACGGAACCCACGGAGGGTCGGTGAGTGAGCATCAGTAAAATGAGATTCCTAGAGAACCACACAAGCTGCAGAGTAGGACCAAAGAAGGGATTTCAATTCCGGAAGATGACGATAGTATCCATTACAATTCCATTGGAGACCCACAGAACGATGGTTTAAATGAGGGCTGAACACGCTAAATCCAGTCATACCGCCGGGTCCCCACCCGTCACCGACAAGGAGGGGGCGATATCCATGAACGACAGGTCAGAATCCGGTTGTGAAGTCGGGGAAGGGACCTCCGGTGACACCAGAGGCTCTTTGTCCCAGGACTTATGTTTCTTCTTCTTTTCAGGCTGAGATCGAGGAGGGCTGTGTGGCATAAAGCAGCCAGCTGCAGCAAGATCAGGAACGTTAAGAGATCGGGCGACCTGGGGGCCGACAGACCGCGGCTCTCGCGGTCGCCGCGCGGCAGCAGACCTTTGACCTGGAAGGTGCCGGGAAGGGGCATCCCGGGAGAGGCGCCCTTGACCAGCAGGCGCCGAAGGAGTGGCACACTTCTCCGGCTGGGGAGGGGGAGCGGCGCCCAGAGGAGAAGGTGTGGGAGCCGCAGGGGAGGGGGGAAGGAGAGGGGTCCGGGATGGGGGTAAGGAAGGGGGAGGAAGGGATGAAGAGGTAACCAAGGCGTAACTAGATGTCATGGACACAGGGTGCAATCGTGCATATTTCTTACGGGCCTCTGTGTAGCTTAAACGATCAAGAGACTTATACTCCTGTATCTTTTTTTCTTTCTTATAGACTGGGCAATCTGCTGAACGTGGAGAATGACTACCATGACAATTTACACATACAGGAGGGGGAACACAGGGACTCCCCTCATGGAGTGGACGTCCACAGTCACCACAGAGAGGGTCCTGGGTACAGCGAGAAGACATGTGGCCAAAACGCAAGCACTTAAAACACCGCATAGGAGGTGGGATGTACGGCTTCACATCACAGCGATAGACCATAATCTTAACTTTCTCAGGAAGGGTATCCCCTTCAAAGGCCAGGATAAAGGCACCAGTATCAATACGATTATCTTTAGGACCCTTCTGAACACGCCGAACAAAGTGAACACCCCGCCGTCCGAGATTGTCCCGAAGTTCCTCATCAGTTTGAAGGATGAGGTCTCTGTGAAAAATCACACCTTGTGCCATATTTAGAGACTGGTGAGGGGTAATGGACACGGGAATTGTGCCAAGATGGGTACAGGCACGAAGGGCCGCAGATTGGGCAGCCGAAGCAGTTTTTATCAGTAACGAACCCGACCGCATCTTGCTCAGGGAGTCCACTTCGCCGAACTTGTCTTCAATGTGTTCCACAAAGAATAAAGGTTTGACACTGGTGAAAGTATCTCCATCAGTCCTGGTGCAAACTAGATAACGGGGGAAAGGTTTGGCCCCTAGACGACGGGCCTGACCCTCCTCCCAGGGGGTAGCCACGGAAGGGAAGGCCGAAGGGGCAAGAGAAGCAGCACTTGAGGAATCAGTACCACGCAGAGAGACGGCCGCAGAAGAGCGGCCAGAGTTTTGGACCCGTATGCGTTTCATCTGCATAGCGTCCGCCCTGATACCACCCACTCCGATCAGGGGCTCTCCTCACGGGCGCCACCCAGCCACAGCAAGGGCCGTCTGGCACGGCGGCCATTGCCGGGAGTTCCGATGCTCCAGGATGACGAGCAACCACTCCAAGGCATGCATGAGGAGGTCACAGCTCAGGTATCAGAAGTGTGATCCCTGTGTGTTCAGGGGGCTCAACCAAAAGGGTACATAGCGACCCCACCACACGGGCTGGCTACCGTGCTGGCTATGCACCCTAGCATCAGACAACGACGTAAAAGAAAAGGTGGAATGTACTAGGAGGGCGCACGTCGGAGACACTAGGTAAGGTGCTCTTCCCCAAATGGCTCACACTACGGAGGAGAAGTTTTGTAATGGAGGTCAAGCCCCAGAGGGGGACCAAGGAATGCCAAAAGGAGGAGATGATTATGCAACAAAGCCGAATTGGAAAATCAACAGAACCAGGAGGACAGCGGGGCCAACATAAGCAAGGACACCAAGAGAGGGAGAGAAGAGGGCGAGGGGAAAGGAGCAAGGAAGGGAAATGAGAGGAAGGGAAAGGAAATGCAGCCCTGGAGAGAAAGAAGGCTGCAATGGCTCGGGGCCCCGTGCTCGCCACGCACGTATCCACAAAAGAGTTGTGGACCCCCTGGGGGGATTCAGAAGAAGTGTTTCCAAACAGAACGCACAAGGCATTTCCGCGCCCACAATCGCGCTTTTTCTGTACAGGGCGGACACTGAGTTGAATGGGGAAAGAAGTCAAACGGAATTCTATTCAACTGAGGAAACAAAAGTGCAAAGGCAGCGAAGAAATAAATATTAAGTTAGAAAGTGACGAAGGTATTAGTATTTCTAGGTTCCGATATGTTTCTAAGAAGACTATTTCTTGAGGCATGCATTTTTGTGAACACTGACTTCGTACCCCACTGAAGCTGGATGTCTGTTGGGTAAGACTCTGTAGTGCTTCCTTTCTGTAGATTTCAGACGATTTTTTATGGTGTCAGCGTTATTGTAGGCCGGTTACAAACTGCATCTGAAAATTATTTGGCGATAGCCGGCGACCTGACAGCACTAGCGCGCGCGTGAGCGAGAGAGAGAGAGAGAGAGAGAGAGAGAGAGAGAGAGCGAGCGTGTGCGTCCTGCACACTTGGTTGATAAACTAAATACACGTTGCTCTGTATCCACGTGTGCAAACGAACGTCTGGCAACTAAGTCGGGGCTCAGATTGTTTACAATGCTCCTGACAAGCCAAATCAGCATTGTAAGCGGGGAGTAATGTATCTCCAACGCCGCAAGCCCCCGCCTCGTGTGAAACTGCTTGCAAGGATGACACGTGGCACCGGAACGTGGGACATTTTTCTGTCAGCTTTGGTATCAGAGGAAAATGGTGTTCATTCGACAATTTAAAGAAGTGTTACGCAGTTACAGCAAACATTGTTCTTCAAGACTCATTCTTTCTTCCCCGCCGTCGGCATGTTTTAGATGCCAGTTTTAGTCACTATAGTTTAACGTCTTTCAAGCGAGTACGGCGACGCCAAAAATGGATACATGAGGTGTCCGAACTAACGTGGATAGTATGTTTCATAGTTAAGTTCACCTGGAATCTGGTGGCGGGTCATACACGAAACATTTTCTCGACAGTGTTTGAGACACTTACTCACCATGCTCTCAGCAGTGCGACTAAGCAGCCCATCCGTATTTGCCCCATAAGTAGTGCGAGATTGTTACCTTCTGGATACAAACATCTGTACCGCCTAAATGTCTGTCTAGCCAGGTTGGTTCCCTTCACGCTCGCAGCGGCGACCCCCTAATTCTTAGTATAGTGGAATTGCATACTTCTTGGAAAGAGGAGTACACTGCTGCATCACATATCAGTGTTTAAGGTGTCACTTCGCCGAACTAGCTGGGAACCAAGTAATTATAATGTTGACGTCTGCTGGCACCGACAAATTTCAATCTGGTTAGAAGGAAATGAAAATGAAAATGTACCTTTCCGCTAGGCATACGCTTAATTTAAAATATTTCCACTTTTTTTACGAAAAGCTGCTTCGTGAACAGTGACATGTTATACTACCACACTTCTTTTAAACTTATCCCGTAGAAAAAGATGCATCTTTTCATTAAAAATGAAGTTGTTTCGCTATTACTTAAGTGTAGAATGATGGTCACACCGCATAACACTCCCTGCTCTGTGCACAGATAGCTGAATTCCTTGTTCCGGTACCTTCAACTTTTTCTTGTCGTATTGAGGGCTCACGTTATCCTTTCTACACACATACTGGACTCTGACATCAAGGGCAGTCTGTTCTACAAATTCGTGCTCCCTCTCCGTTGTTCGAATTTTCCCTGTCTACTGTTCACTCCTCCGCTGAGTTACTGTCTTGGAACGTCCTCTCGCACTGACGCATGCCTGTATTCGTTGCGGCATACCATCAACAAGTTCATCGAGGCACTGGTGGTCCAGATTGTCCCACTCCTCAACGGCGATTCGGCGTAGATCCCTCAGAGTGATTTGTGGGTCACGTCGTCCATAAACAGAGCCGTTTTCAATCTATCCCCGGCATGTTTGATAAGGTTCATATGTGGAGAGTATGCTGCCTACTCTAGTCAAGCGATGTCGCTATCCTGAAGGAACTCTTCACAAGATGTGCATGACGGAGCTGCGAATTGTAGACCATGAAGACGAATTCCTCGCTAACATGCTGCAGATATAGTTGCACTATCGGTCGGAGATTGGCATTCACGTATCGTATACCCATTACAGCGCCTTCCATGACCACCAGCTACTTACGTCGGCCCCCACATATCGCCGCCCCAAAACAGCAGGGAACCTCTACCTAGCTGCACTCGTTGGACAGTGTGTCTAAGGCGTTCAGCCTGACCGGATTGCCTCCAAACACGTCTCCGACGATTGTCTGGTTGAAGGCATATGCGACACTCACCGGTGAAGAGAACGTGATGCCAATCCTGAGCAGTCCATTCGGCATGTTGTTGGACCCATCTGTAGCGCACTGCATGGCGTCGTGGTTGCAAAGGTAGACCTCGCCATGGACATCGGGAGTGAAGTTGCGCATCAAGCAGCCTACTGCACACAGTTTGAGTCTTAACACGATGTCTTCTGGCAGCACGAAAAGCATTATTAAACATGATGGCGTTCTTGTAAGAGTTCCTCCGAGCCATAATCCGTAGGTCGCGGCCTTTGGTTCAGTCCAAGGCGCCTGGACACTTCCGTCGTTGAGAGCCCTTCGTGGCACAAAGTAACAATGCGGACGCGATCGAACCGTAGTATTGACCGTCTAGGCACGGTTGAACTACAGTCAACACGAGCCGTGTACCTCCTTCCTCGTGGAATGACTGGAACTGATCGGCTGTCGGACTCCCTCCGTCTATTACGCGCTGCTCATGCATGGATGTGTACATCTCTGGGCGGGTTTACTGACATCTCTGAACAGTCAAAGGAACCGTGTCTGCGATAAAATACCCACAGTCAACGTCTATCTTCAGGAGTTCTGGGAACCAGGGTGATGCAAAACCTTTTTTTGATGTATTTCCGAAATGTAATGTACCATGCGTCTATCTCCAAATACCGTTCCGCTTTCGAAGTCCGTGCCGCCGTAGTCACCTTGGAAACCTTTTCACATGAACCACCTGATTACAAACGAGAGCTCCGCCAGCTCACTGTCCTTTTTATACCTCGTGTACGTGACAGCACTGACATGTGTAGCTGTGCATATCGCTATCCCTTGACTTTTCACTTCAGTGTGGTATATACGGCTGCGCACAGAGTGGAACTGAGCTTTGATTGCAGATAC
This sequence comes from Schistocerca americana, assembly GCF_021461395.2. NCBI lineage: Eukaryota > Metazoa > Arthropoda > Insecta > Orthoptera > Acrididae > Schistocerca > Schistocerca americana. The sequence goes on along the minus strand of NC_060120.1, from coordinate 4,071,453 downwards.
GCGTAAGTCATCCGACGTTGCTTCACCTATGCCAGCGTGCATCAGTCTCAATGGGTGGCAACTGGGGGTGTGCCAGTGTGTCAGCAAACTAGCAGCAGGTGCTTTCAGTGAGTGGGATCTGCCGAATGTGCTGGCACGGCAGCAGTCGAATACACACCGTATCCAAGTGGTTCAAGACAGCACAGGCAACACGAGGTCTTGCGTTATCTAGTTCCAAAACAACACCGCCTCTAAGTAAGGGCAATGCTACCGGACTTCGTAAGTCAGGCTACAAGAACCACTGGTGATCGTTTCGTGTCCCTAATTACGCCCAATACCGTCACGATGGTTGCAGAGCCCGTTTGAAGATGACAGCTGTCTGGCGGCGTTCGCTCTGTTCAGACCTCCAGCTGAACGATAAATCCATCTTGGTGCTTAACTCACAGCTGCGAGTCACCCAAAAAGAAATCGTGGGCACACTCCCGTGCGTCCACTGTCTCTGCTGCCGCGTCGAGCGAAGCCGCTGAGAATCCGTGGTGCTGCCGGACGTCGCACTGTCCACCTCTATTGTCTTTTGCTGCAAGGGTCCCATTTGCTGCCTCGAGGTAAGTGACGTGGCTGTACAGTCCCTCGCATCCTAGAGCTACAAATAGCCTGCATGATGTAAGTGTGGCCTTCTTGAACCCATGGATTCAATTTTCGCACGACAGTCGTGGGATCCAGACTTACGCGAGACGTGTATCACGGAACGATAAACCCCAGTCCCGACTGTCCGAGATCGCGCTACTGTCAAATTTCGACACATTGTTTGAAGTTTCTCCTGCTTAGTGGTGTCAGAACGCTATCGTCTGATGCAAGTGCGATTTCTGGATAAGTGTGTGGTATTTCCCTGTACACAGAACTAATTCAGCGCTCTGCTTCGCTCGTGCGGATTGTGTGATCTGCACAGATTTTGTTTTCCTGTAATAGAAGTTCTATGTTGTTCACAAATTGCAATACCTTCTAAACTTTCTAGGCTAATTAGGGCCGTAGAAGCATAGCCTTTTCCGAATGTTGTTCTGAGCAAAAAGCGATTCTGGCAGCTGGAGTCTCAGGGTTTCCAATGATTATTTATTTCAAAAATTCACCCACTATTTAGCTCCTTAGTGGTTGAATTTCCAAAAATGCTGAAACACTTGTTTGTGACTGCGAAACTAAACATCAATTTTCGCAGTTCTAACTTCGAAATTGCCTTAATAACGACATATTTTCAAAAAGCTTTTCGTCCCCTTAGGAGTGGAATTTCGAAAAAAATTCCTTCTTGAACGATGTAAGATCAACGCTCTCTTCGAGTTTCAAGTTTCTATCCTCGGCCGTTTGGACTGGTTGATGAGGAGTCAGACAGGAAACTGCCTATATATGCCGCTTCTCCAACCTACTTTGTAAGGGTACACCGAAATGTTAATTTGTTGGTTTGGGGAGTGGAGGGGGTTAAATGAATAGACAGCGTCGTCGTCAATCCCTCAATCAAGAAATAGTCCAGTTTGAATTAGTGCTCTCTCCGAGTAATTTCATCGAATTTTAATAGTTTGTATGAGCGGTAAAATCTAAGCACTGAAATAAATGTGGATGCCAGAGATGAGAAGTTACAAAGAGATTCCATTATACGGGTAGGGTAGGGTCGGCTTGCACGCCACAGTGCTCACGAAGGCTCCCCCCTCATCCGCATCTGACCCAACAAAATAATGAAGGGCTATGACAGTAACGGAATTAATGTCTTCTAGGATGGAGATTCTAAAAGTGAGAAGCCTAAAAACGTAATGTAAGTCAATTGAATCGACAATAGTGAAGTACTTAAAGAAATTCTCCCAACAGCTGTGCAAATTGAGAAGTTATTTTATTTTCGCTACCAGTCTCGGCAATTCAGTATGCTGTCTTCAGACCCCATATGCACATCTCAGAAATTATCGATATTGATACTGGGGCCATCCTTGCATATGGGACATGAAGGTGGCGTAGTGAATTGCCGAAACTGGTAGCGAAAATAAACACCTTGTCAATTTGTACGGCTGTTTGGAGAAATTCTTTGTTAAATATTTGACCAGCCACTGGCTCACGTCCACAATAGATCAACAGAGATAGTAAAGTATGGTGCGAGAAATAGTCGGGAAAGGGCAGGCGAGTGAACACGCAGCTCAGCATGTGTCGCTGTCGTCTTTCCTACTGCCGTACCAAAACTAGATTCGTTTTAGTCGAAGATCGGAACAGAAACCCACCCTCCACCCCCCCTCCTCTCTCTCTCTCTCTCTCTCTCTCTCTCTCTCTCTCTCTCTGAGGAAGCACAAAATCCTGTACAACTGTTCTTTCATCAGCAGCTAGCAAGCTAGCATTAAAAAAAGGAATTCTTAATGTTTTGGCTTCATCAAGATGCTACTCTTAAAAACTAAAGTAGGATGCAACAGGAAAGGGCCAATCGCAAATAAAAGCAATTAAAAATAAGCAAAATAATGAAGCAGCTGTGTTGTATTCATAGATCCATAGCCGCTGTAAGTTTCTTGAGAAGTCATTTTTCTATGTCGGCTGTTTTTATTATTGTAATTTTATTTGATGCTATAGCTGTTAGCTAATTCCACCTGCCTCGGGCATTTTGAAGCTACCTCTGTTAGCATCATATTCCACACACGTGTGGAGGAAGTGAGATTGATGGCGTCATTAGTAAAGGTTTCTTACAATCTTTGTAGTTAAGGGACTATCTATCGCAGACGTGAGTCCCATGGATGAAATTAACAACCAGTTCAACTGTTCCTACGTCGTCTGCTAATATTACAATCTAAGAATCCGGACGACCATGCTTGCCGTGGAGAGTCAGGAGGAGGAGGAATTCAAGTGTCCGTAAGTATCTGCAATCATCACGAGATGGGGGTAGCTCATTACTTAAGATGGAACTATGAGGAGGCTACATACGACGTTGCATCTTAGAGTGAGAAAAGGTATTATTTGTGCAAATCCCCATCTGGGATCCTCCAAGGCCTGAGTGAATGCTGGGCAAGTGATCGCGACTTAAGTCAGAGGTGGGCCAATTCATTCCCTGTGGTACCCACATGACTTGCGACCACAAGAAAGGCATCTAACTAAGCAAGTAGTACAACTAAGGTCAGAGAAAAGATCGTGAACAGCAGGTATCATAGTGACAAGAGTAACATCAATAGCCTGGAGACTGATCACTCAGGCTCTACAAATTAAAATGCGGTGACCGTGTTCTGTTTATTAATCTTTGTGGCTCAGTTAATGATCTCAGCTCTGCTGTTGAAACACTACACGTTCCTGGCTGGTGGGAGATGTGAAAGCATATCTCGTCCTACCAATGGTTTCAGAGCCATCACTTTAGCTGACTGTTGCATCCTGATACGAAGGCGACAAACTTTAGGTCTATGAAATAGATCGGTTCCAATTCATGCCTGATTATTAACAAAGGTGGGGTGTGAAGAATTATGAAGGCAGCAAATTCTGTGAGACTGGGGTAGGCAGAGATCCTGGAAGAGGGTCTCAAGGCGCATTCTCGCTTGCAGTACCACCTGCGGTCAAGTGTGAGGGAGTCTGCGCTCCCTGTATCAAATAAGAATTTGATAGTGAATCTTCATGTCGTGATTGGATAAATGAGCAACAACTGGCACCAATGGAACTTTTAGACTTAAGGCACCCGCTTCAGAGAGAAGACTGAACAGGGCTAGCCGAGAAGGCGCCAGGGGCCAGTCGTACTCGACAATGACACGTATGTTAGGTCCACAACTTTCAAATTCCAAAGAGCCACTGAGCCATAAACCTGGCAGCCAAAGTCCAATCGAGACGAAGCCAGGCCCCAGCAAATATGTAGTGGAGCAACGCAACCAGCGCCATAAATAGTGTGAGCAAGAAATGAACAATCTTAAGCTCTTGCATTCAGCTGTTCTTTAGTTGAACACTGGGCAGCAGTCCCAACAATCTAAACTGCACAACAACAATTATGGGTCACGATGAACCACAGTATCATATAAGCACGACTTCCGATTTCACACGAGGGAACTGGAAACAGAGGCCTTTGGCATGGCTCCTTGGAACACTATTAGGGCAAATGCAAGCCATGAGGACCTAAAATGTGAAAATTTCAGCTTGAAGAATCAGACACGTAGACAAGAAGAACTGCAGCCAACTCTACACGAAAAGCTAAGTAACCTAGAAAGTTTATTGTAATCTTCGCTCCTCTCAATTTTTTCATACAAGACACAATGAAGTTACGAAATCAATGGAAAGTGATCACTGTCACGAAGATTGTCATGTAGCGACCACTGCAGCAAAGCCACGAGATTTAGGAAAGACACTGTACGGTCGTAACTGATAACCGATATGGTCTCGTGGGTAGCACCAAAGTGGGTAGGAGTACCGTCAGAGAGAGAGAGAGAGAGAGAGAGAGAGAGAGAGAGAGAGAGAGAGAGAGAGAGAGAGAGTATCAGAAAGCACTTGGCCCGTTGGTCCATCAGAAGGCCTCGACCAGGCAATATGGTATTTCCCTACAGAAGGCGGTGTGCATTGATCCCCAAGAAGAAGGGCGCGGGGGGAGGGGGGGGGGGGGAGGTTGGTTACCGCAAAGTGAATAAGTGTCCTGCTTAAAAGTAAATAGATGTTACGAATGGTGACCGCTCGTGCTTCGAACATGGTACGGACGGGAACCCAGTGATTAATACCTGTGCAAACGAGATGCTTTCTTGCGTACAGTATGGTTCTAACAGAATGCACATTTAGCTCTAGAAGATGGGGAATGGTGATTAATGAAATGTGTTTCACTGAGTGCAACACAGATCACATAACAAGAGGAATTTGATTTATAGTTCTGGCAGGTGACAGTAATATCCATTGCTGTTCCTTTGGATCATCAAGTTGAGGGTGTCCAGGTTGGGCATGAAGCAGTTGTGACTAGGTCACAATCCAGGAGCATCACCACCAGTGAGAGTGGAAGGAACATCAGTTTGGGGCTCGATGACGTGAGGGGAGAGAGGTCAGCAGAGTAGCCTCTGGATTTTTCCGTCTTTTCAACTACTCTGAACGGTGGGGACTAGGGACTACCTGCGTGCAGATAGGAACTGAAGAGGAGCAGGCAACCTGGGACCTGCAGTCTGGCTCCTTCAGCCACTGGCGGGTGTCGGGTAGCTGGTTTACAGGGGAGGGTTTCCAAAAAGGAGCCTTATCGTCGGCAGACAGGGGAGAATGCTGCTGCTCGGACCGAATGCGGGGTGTCGAGGTTCCCAAAGGTGGTGATGCAGGAACCACAAGAGGGAAGGGACCCCCTAATGATCAAAGTTACTTGCACAGCTATCAGAGGTTTAAGTCGGATTGGAGAGAGCGAATAGCTGATGAGCTGTCCATAGTAGTGGCAAAAGTCAGGATATAAAAGATGGCACATTTTCCGAATTTCAAAAATATTAGAGGCTATCAGACTATGTTCCTCGATTTTAGTTTCCTTAATTAAGGTATTATACTGAAATCGAGAGGGTACGTTTCGACAGTAAGATTTCATTAACTGGGGGGGGGGGGGGGGGGGGAGGATATTGCACAAATCGATATATATCTACACTGGGATACATGTGCCCTAAGCGCTGTTAAAGCACCACATCGAGATGGAAATATGGCTTCATGTCACAACGGTAATCCATGTTTTTCACTTCCTCAGGAAGCCGAGTCATCCTCAAAAAAGATGAAAATGATTGTTCTGCACTCAACCTTTCTGTCTGTTGAACCTCTATGTACGCAATGTGCAATGTGCAAAGTGGACCGCTGAGCTAAAGTGTTCGTGTAGTTCATCCGTTTGCACCATTAAATCGTGGAGAACTTATAAAAGCGGGACGATGTTCAAGCTTTTACAGGGTGTTTAACAAGTACACGACTAACTTCTTCTTCTTCTTCTTCTTCTTCCTCCCTGTTCAAGAGAAAGACGCTACGCAAGATAGGATTTCCGTTCCAGGCACACACTTGGAAGTTTACTAAGAAAGATTTCTCCAAATAATTCTGAACATTCTCTGCCTGGAGCATTGATCAATTACGTATATAGGACCCTTTAGCTGTCCAAGTGCGACCGAGGAGTAAGTTTCTGAAGTTCGGTTGGTTTTCTGCACTTTGCTTGGTTTTGCTTTCCTCCCGTGGCGAGGCCAAGGAGGGGAAAATGCTACGGTCGTAAGGATGTGCAGTGAAGAATTGCAGTCAGTCTGAAGTCAGTGACTGGGGCTCGCGGCCACCGGCTGACAAGTCTTTCATGACTGCCCAGCCAGAGTAACGGCCACCGTGGCTTGACGGCTACTGTCCGTAGTCTCGGTGCCGCGAAACAGACAGCAAGCTGCTCTCCTTCATGGGTGGGGAGGTAAGAGTTCGGATACGAATAGTGCATTCCCTGCGTAGCCAGAGGGGCTGCCGCCGTACGCCGCCACACACGGACTGGCTACCGTGCCTGGTACTTGGAGACCTGCCGCACGGTCCATACTTCAGCAGAAATTGTCTGAAATGGTGGAGGTCAAATGTGGGGACCGAGCGTGACGTAACCGAAGTACGTGGTGTAAAAGTAAGAGCGAGCTGGTTTGCCTGCATGGCGTCTGTCCTAGAAAACGTAAGGTGACACAGTTTGCAGCACAGGAAAGGAGGAACTGCAATCGCTTGGGGCCCCATGCAAGTGACGCACGTCCTCGAAAAGGTCCCGTGAATGCCCTGGGGCGCAGAAATGACATATCCAAGAATGCAGTACACCGGACACTCATTTGATGTTTGTTGCATGCCTTCTTCATCGTGTCGCAATTTTAATGGTTGGAAAAGTAATTCAAAAGGTGCAGGCGGAGGCCGGAAATCAGTGACGCGTGCCGACCTGCCGGGTGCGTCGCCAGCCCGGGCGTCGGACACGCGTCCTTGGCACAACACGGCCGCCCACCGCCTGCCAGCCGACAGGATCAACTGAACTCAGCGAAGGAGACGCGCCGCCAGTGAAACTACGGAAGCAGTTTGATATTTGGGACACCAACTTCGTATTAAACACTGTGCCCACGACTTTCCCGACGCGCGAGCCAATCGCTCGAAAACTGGACTCATTTCGTGTGACGACAATGTACTGAGGACTCGCGACGTGCCCCTTGACTGGTGCTGCCTCGTGTTGTGAGTTTCTGGAATTATTTGGAAAGTAATATTAGAGAACCCAACAGTTACTGTCCCGAATGGCCGAGCCAGTATGATCGCACTGATGTAATTTCATACGTATTACACGATACCTTTCGAAGTTCTCTACAATTCTACTACAGATTCGTAATGTTTCTTCAGAGGTCAATAAATTTTCCAAGTTCAAGAAAGAAGAAATTGCTCAATAACTAACCTCTCACATTTTTAAATTTTTATAATCCATCAAATAAATGAAGTGAACATGAAAATTTATCTTTAAACTTGGCCTTTTTTGTATGTATTGCTCTGAAAATACATCAACTACAAATGAGCCAGTAATGCATTGAAAATAGACATAAATGGCCGCTTTCCTAGGCCCAATATTCTTCCAAGTTGCCGGTCTCCAAAGTATTCGACAAAGCCGAAACCAATGTTTGGGCCCAAACGGGTGAGCCAGAATATTATGACCAGTGCCCACCGCGAGACTGTTTACCGTCTGGTGCAAAAGCTAGCACGTGACGCGGTGAGTATATAAGCGAGCACAGAAATGGAGGATCATTTTTTTCGACGACACTCGTTGCAAATCGGAAATCCACTTACATAAGCGACTTCCCTAAAGGGCAGATTGCCGTGGCTCGGCGCTGGAGACGAGCATCTCGGGAACGGCGAAGCTGGTTGCCTGTTCGCCAGCTGTTGTGAGCAACTGCGGAGTGTGAATGGAGGGCGGTGGAACCGCGACTGGCTTACAACGTGTTCGATGTACACGCCTCATCACGCTTGTTAACATGGCCGTCCGCACAGACAAACCGTACGTGTTCACCCAATTACTGTCCGCTTTGCCATCTCAATTTTCAAGAAGTTTTGGCCTAACTGTGAGTGAAGTTGCGAATCTGATAAACGTACTCCACATCTACAGTATCGATATAATCATATTCTGAGACCAAAGATGTTAAGCTAAACCAGAGTAGCTGTGTGTGTGTGTGTGTGTGTGTGTGTGTGTGTGTGTGTGAGAGAGAGAGAGAGAGAGAGAGAGAGAGAGAGAGAGAGAGTCAGTCTGGCAACGTACTCTGTAAAGGATGGAAGCCGGCCTGAGTGCAGCAACAGCAAAGTTTAAGAGGGATTTTGTACTAATATGTTTTGCGGGAAAGAAAACAAGATAGCAATATAAATACGTAAAAAGAGGAAATTTTAAGGTGAATCAGTATATATATATATATATATATATATATATATATAATTGTGTGATGTCATTGTTAGAACATTGGCTATATTTGAACTTTACTGTAGAAATATTATACTGCAACACATCTGTTTGTCTCATAATTGAAACGTGTCAAAGAAAATAATTGTAAACAGGAAAATTGAGAAATATTTTGCTAACTAGTCTACTTATGAAAACTTCTTGGTTCTCATTGTCTCTCGTTAAGATTACTTCCCCATGTTCATTTCCTTTCACGATTGTGTTCGCTTACTCGCATTGCACATAGCGAGTTCTTCACTGTGGAGCATTTTGTGATAATTTGTAAGATAGTCTTGCACAGCACATCACAAAATGGTAAATGAAATTTGGTTTTTTACCGTCTCGTGACTGTCTTCATAGTAACGGATTGCAGAACAGCCGAGCGTTCCGTGCGCATAGGTATGCCAATAAATTTGATTACCATCTAAATTCATGTCCATTGTAGGACACAGTGATTGTCAGAGTGTATTTGTGAAAATATCAGGATCAGTTCTGATAATGTCAGTAGAAGTTTTCAGGAAAGTGCTATCTTGTGCTTTTTCAAGCTGTTTTATCACGTAGATGCGTTAATTTTTATGTTCGTTTTCTGCGTAATATCAATGACAGTTCTCGTATAGTGACTGTTTGCGTGACTAAAGATAAGGATTAAGAATATTCAGGGCCAAAATTTTAATCGGAATCATTTCTTTTGCACTAGAAGAGCATATATAAATTTCATTGTATTGTTTTCTCGCAGGCGAATTATTTAATGTATTAGCTAGTCTGGATATCGCATCGTATAGCGTGAGCTTCACATACTTCCGTTCAAAATTTAATTTTAACCCAGTTCTGTTGCCGTACAATGGTTTTCGTACTTCGATATCAAAATAAGTTTTGTACATTTTTCAGATAGCAACTTGACATATCCTAACACGAGTTTAAGTTGTTACATACTCCCACTCCAACTGAGACCAAGTGAGAAGCTGTTCGAAAACGCACCGCGTCAGATCAGTGAGGCAGTATTATGCTTGTGCGGCGGGTGGGGGGGGGGGGGGGGTGGGGGGGGAAGGAGAGTATTCAGCTGGGCTTCCAGGGGACCTGTTGTTAACCAAGGCACCGTAACAGCTGGCAACTACGTGAGCGGGACATGGTTGTGCCATCTTCCAGCAGCGTAACTGTCCATGTTACTAAGCCAAAATCGTGCTCCAGTTGTTTGAAGAACGTGATGATTAGCTCACATTGACGAGTTGGCCTCCAAATTCGCTTGATCTGAACGCAATCGAGCACATCAGGAATGCTACGGGGCCCCAGACCTGCACCAGCAAACTACCAGTCCGTAATACTGACGGGGAAAAATCACAGTACCAAAACATAATGTATCGTAATAAAATTTCGGGAATGCACCTGTGTAGGTACACATGTACGAGATTAGCATTGGAAGAGCACAGGTTAAAGTAAGCGCGAGATAAGGCATTTCAAATGTGAAATTCTTGTACATTAACAACCGGTGTAGCCGCCAGAATGTTGAATGCAAACATCAGACGAGCATGCGTTGTGTTAAACAGGCGCCGGCTACCAGTGTGTGGGATGGAGTGCCATTACTACTGCACATAGCGGTGTTTGTGGATGGCACTGGGTTTGTCGTCCGATGGTGTCCCATGTGCTCGATTGCACACCGATCTGGTCATCGAGCAGGCCAAGGCAGCGTGTTGACACACGGTACAGCATGTGTGGTTTCAGTAGCGATGTGTGAGCGAGAGTTATCCTGCTGGAAAACACACCCCGGAATAGCGGCACAACAGGTCCAGTCACCAGATGGCCGTTCAAATTTGCTGTCAGGCAGTGTGGAGTAACCACAAGAGTACTGGTACTGTCATACGAAATCGTACCCTAGACCATGACTCCAGGTGTAGGTCCACCAGCAGCTCAAGCACGGAGGCAGGTTGGCTGCAGGCCTGTGACTCGTTTCCTCCCTGTCAACGCACGGCCATCACTGTAACCGAGGCAGAACCACCAGCTTTCATCACAAAACACAACAGACCTCCACCCTGACCTCGCCTGATGGCACAGAAGTCGCAGATGGCTGTGATTTGAGGTCAGTGGGATGCACGCTACACGGCGTCTGGCTCTGAGCCGTCCTTTAAGTAACCAACTTGTAACGGTTCGTTGTGTCACTGTGGTGGCCAACTGCTGCTCAAATTGCTGTACGGTGCGCCAGAGCCATATGCAGAACACGATGGTCTTCCCTATCGGTAGAGCCACGTGGCCGCCTAGAGCCTGTTAGTTTTGCGACCGTACATTCTCGTGCCACCGTTACCAGCAATCATGTACAGTGACTACATTCCTGCCAAGTCCTTCTGCAGTATCACAGAAGGAACATCCAGCTTCTGGTAGCCCCATTACACGACCTCGTTCAAACTCAGTGAGGTGTTGATAAATGGCGTCTTTGTCGTTTTAGAGCCATTCTTGACTATGAAATGATAAATGGACACCCTAGCTGCAAACAGGCGTTGATCTACTTCATTCGGGACATGTTGAAAATGTGTGCCCCAACCGGGACTCGAACCCGGGATCTCCTGCTTACATGGCAGACGCTCTATCCATCTGAGCCACCGAGGGCACAGAGGATAGTGTGCCTGCAGGGATTTATCCCTCGCACGCTCCCCGTGAGACCCACATTCCCAACATGTCCACACGACTACATTCGTAGTGCGCCTAATAGATGTAGGCGCACTATCCTCTGTGCCCTCAGTGGCTCAGATGGATAGAGCGTCAGCCATGTAAGCAGGAGATCCCGGGTTCGAGTCCCGGTCAGGGCACACATTTTCAACATGCCCCGAATGAAGTTCAGCAACGCCTGTTTGCAGCTAGGGTGTCCATTTAATTATTTCATTTCTAGCAAAGCTGCGTGGTCATCTACGGTAACTTCTTTCGGGAACAGACACTACCGTCACATATATTCTTGACTATCAATCACTACGTCGAGTCTCAAATATAAGTAACACTCACGACCGTTACAACGAGTATTTAAAGCAAAACCTTATTTGATCTTCATCGTGGCGCCACTCTTACGCGACTGGCGCGAAGTTTGGCTAGACATCATCGTTCAGATGTAGAAACACAACTACCAATTTTCGTTTATGTTGCACAACTCCTTCCTTGGTATTGCGTTGTTTTATTTTTTTATTTTCAGTCAGTGTATGTGACGATTCCGTGACCAGGGCGTAGGGGTATCTTGCAACACACGTCCGGAGACCTAAGAAAGGTGTGTCTAATCCATTCCAAGACGAATCGGTGCTGTACTGCATTCCAGAAGTGACCCAAAACACTGAAGAAGTAGGTGTTCCTAAAGCTTTAATTCATCAGAGTGTTCTTATCGTAATGACATAATAAACTGTTTCGCTGTCTTCAAGCGCTGACATTAAGTCTTCTTGACAAATTCTGACACTATCATTTCTCGTCCCTCTCCCTTCGAATGGCCTAAGAACATGGGGAGAGATTCTACCCACGCTCTGCCCTCTACGTTTCCATTTTGCTGCCTTTGTATAGAGAAGTCAGTACCGTTATTTCTGTACGAAGTCGGTCTAATAGGTTGAATGATTAAGACGGAGAATGGTGTAGTACACCAACAGACTTGGATGTATCTCCATACACAAAGATGCATTCATTGTCAACTTTGTCGGGATCAGGCATCAGCGGGGCGTAGAAACAAAGAAATGAGATGTTGCCGGGACGCAAACGGAATATTTTGTACGAAGGAAAAGTTCGACAGATAGCGAGTACTGCACGGTACCTTGAGCGTACGGGCTGTCGTGGCAACGAATTCCATTATACATGTTATAGTGATGTATCTACGGAAACGCTTTTGAACTTCTCGCGCTTACATTCGTAGACAGTTTAACGTTTTCTGAACCGTTCGTAATTACATTTTCCCAAGAAGGTGTCAGATTTTCAGGAGCAAACAATATCAACAATTTTCCAGTAGCCGTCGAAGTCTACCTATTGAAAGAGAACAGTGAATTATTTGTTGTCAGCGAAATCTTACGCCATCAACGAATTCCTTAATAAGGCTGAACTATTAATATTGCTTAATTTTGAGTTCCATGAAATATTAATTTCTGTGCATTTGAGGTGAGTGCAAAGTGAAAATGATGTTGACGATTTTCAAATCATAGATATTACTATATGTATTTCGTACAATTACATATTTAGGACAGTTATTGTATTAATTTGTAAATACAAATTTATTCAGTCTTATTTGGCCAACGTGGCGAATGGTACTTCACCAAAGAAACTGTGGAATGGACATTATTTCTAAGCGTATCAGGTCCTGTTTCAAATATGTATTCTGTATTTTGTGTTTCTGGCACATAGCCACATTCACGGGGACAATCTCCGTACTCTAATGGAAGGAACAACATATTTAATCTAAATAGAAGTCTGGTCGTTTCAAATACAACCGCGTTTACTACCAGAGCGCCCTGTCTCATTCCTTCGCTCAGGTAACAGCTGTCGAGGAACGCCACTTGCCACGAAAACAAGCAAAATTTCATTACATTCAGTAATTAAATATCTGTTGTGGTGTCCGATGACCAACACCAAACTGCAGATAGATTTAAGCAGAATACTGGAGTGTGGCGATTCTGTTAGTGATTCCTATTGATACATTGCTCCCAATTAAGGAAGCTAATCTCGCATTCTTCAAACTGAATATAATATATACGGAAAGAACTGCTTATAGTTAGACGTCCGAAACATCTGACATTTAGTGAATTGTGCGAAGGTTCGTATCTTTAGCTTCCATTAAGTGGCTGCAGTTTGGACGCAGTCTTACTAGTTCTGAAACCTGGATACCCGTGTCTCCGAACAACAATGCTTTGGGAAATGGTTGCAATGCAATGTTAAGGAGTTAGAGGTACCACGCACTGCTGCTGACTCTCCGGCATGCGTTTCGCACTGCTTGCTGTGTTTATGGAAGTTTATGTGGCGAAAGAAGCAACAACGAGTAGTGACGGCTATGTTAGGTCCAATCACGTGCAAATGTGGTTACCGTCTGTAACGGCAAGTGTACATGTCACAATGACCGAACGCAAGCATTGTAGCTATCGTCGATTATTGCCGCCACCATCCCGTCTTATCGGCAAGCTATGGCCAAGGAGATACACACAGGCACAGGAACTGTGAGGGCGTGACGTCAAGGACACAGGATGCTGGCGACGCCTCCACCAGCAAGGTTGCCAGGATGTTGCGTAAAGTTACCTCAGAGTGTGACCTCGATATTCTGGAACTCTTATGTGAAAGAAATGAGAGATTAATAATAAAGCACCTGGTATCAGTAGATATTTAAGTCTCCAATCCATTAGTCAGATTCTTGCGTAAATGAAAAAAACTGTGGCAATCATTATGCAAACAGGGAAAGTAACATTACTAAAGTTATTTCCATACTACTTTAGAAGTTAATAAATACATTATCAACTCTCTTCATCCAGAAACTCACTACAACAAGTTTGCGGCGATGATTTTCCTACGAAACTGACATACTGCTGTCTAATTTTAGACATTTGAAAATGAATTTTTGTTCTGCTAATTATTACCATTCCAACGTGTTAATCAATGGAAAAAGGTAAAGTATGCACCGAGAAACCAACAAGTAAATTTCTTTAGGATTTTTGTCAGTCGCAACGCCTTTTGGATGTTAGGTTATCTTGTGGTAATACACTGTTTTAGTTTTGCACCACGGCTCTCAGTAACTAACTGTACACAAATTTTAAATAGAACTTTCGTTGAACAACACTGATTTAACAAAAAAAGGAAAATCTACTGAAAATACATTGATATTTACGTTGTACAATATTCTGATACCATCAAAATTATGAAATTGTTTTTAATTCTATGCCACAGCTGTTTTAGATACTCTGGAAGCTAAAGATTACGAGAAATTTCGCGTTAACCAATATCAATTCGAAAATTTATCTGAAGACAGTACACAGAAAAAAACCGTTAGCGGTTATTTCAGAGAAATGCATTTCTGCACTTTCAGTTTACATATATTTTATTATGTAAAAGTTAAGGCTGCTGCTTTTCTGGGATACGGCTCAGAGCTTAAACCAAGGTCGTCACCCGAACAATCAGTTCAGCCTCAGAACAGCGTTAATATTAATAAAAATGGCCAGGTGCGAGTTTGGCACAAGCTCAAGTGATCCGTACAAAATTACGTATACAGACATTTTATCCATTCCCGGAATCGAGAATCTCTACGATTTTTGTCTGTTATCGACACTGATGCTGCCAAGATATCGGCCCCGAAATTTCAAGACTTTCTCGAAAGAAATACTTTTTTCGTGTGGTATAATTATAAATTAATATCTATCGGATTTTTTCCTTTTGTTGTACTATGAAACTTTGGTTCTTGCCAAATTCATGATGCTGGGTCAACGGGAAGTTCCCTACAGGTTTTTATGAGTGCTTTCGAGTATGAAAATATGAGTGAAATAGCAGTATCTTGATTCCATTGACTTGGAAGGTGTTTTTTTTACATCGCCAACTTGGTAAATCTATACATTCCTGAGGCGAAGGATTTTTAACGGACAGACGGGTAACAAAGTAATCCAGTAAAAGTTCCGTTTTACCGATTGAGCTAGTGAACCCTAAAAGTGACTGGTTGGATATGTCTTTGAATTTACAGTTCAATATGTGGTCAAAGTCAATATTTTACATACGTTACATAGTGTAAAACTAAAGCTTTTTGAGAGTCCTGTCAGTTTACAATTCAAGAAAGTTACAGTATAAGTGTATTTCAAAGGCAATAAAATTAATTGTACTTTACAAGAAAGCCTAGCTGCTGACCGCCAGAACTTCCTTGCTGTGTCATCTCCGCACGACAGTTACTATTTTCAGCTGTCCACTGGGTGCCCTCGACACGGCCACGTGTGACGTAGCAGCCGGCATCCTTGGAAGAAGTCCAGCAGGGCTACGGCCGGCTCTTGACCTTGGCCGACGCCGCTTTCGCAGACAGCTCTGCAACGCCCAACTGCTTTTTGAGTAGCCTGTACCGCGGGAACACCACGTCCCCCCCTCCTCTCCTCTCTCTCTCTCTCTCTCTCTCTCTCTCTCTCTCTCTCTCTCTCTCTCTCTCTCTCTCATTCATTGTCAGATTTCTGGTGACATGAAAATAGCCCTTTCTCTACGCTTAAAATTAGCATAAAATCCGAATAAGATGTCTAACTGCGCTTCGATGTGCGAAACGGACCAATGCCCTCTAAGCGCGTTGAGACCTGAAGGTTGAAAATGACATTCTTGTTTAAAGATAAGCCCTAACAACGTTCTATGATTTACGCTTCTCAAGGAGCACATTTGTCTGTAGAATTCTCACCTAAGACATGTAATTCACTCCTTCTTGCTTAACTTTCTGAAGTCAGAGCTGCATCAAAAGGACAGTACAGTCTGGCGCGAGGAAAACCGGCTCCGAGTACAGACTGCTACCCAATTACGCACGAATTGTTTCCGCCACGATCACAGATACAACAACAAATAGCTAAACATGTGATAATTAGATAGTAAAGAAACAACAAATAAGTTAATACAAAGGTCTATAATTACTTATCTGATCTTGTCTTTACATCACATTACATGCCGAAAAGACCTTGTGCTTCACTGCACTTCTGCGCCCGCCCTAACATTTTAACACACCCTTTACGCAACTCTGCCGCCTCTACTCACAAAATTTCATTACGAATATTGTAGTTCCGAATCTTCTGACGTTATTAGGTTATTTT
Source organism: Schistocerca americana (assembly GCF_021461395.2). Lineage (NCBI taxonomy): Eukaryota > Metazoa > Arthropoda > Insecta > Orthoptera > Acrididae > Schistocerca > Schistocerca americana. The sequence goes on along the minus strand of NC_060120.1, from coordinate 4,055,334 downwards.
CGACTGTTTTCCGTCAGCCCTGCCCCATAGATAAGTCACAAGTGATCAGGACTCAATCCTTTGACAGTCCTTACCTCCGCCAATCCCTGACGAATTCGTGAAACTGACTCGCGTGAAGTGTACAGGTCCTCCCATCGTGTTGGAAGACAAGAAAGCATGTTCACGAGGGTCAACTGTGGGTAAAATTCGTCAAAGATTCGTATATACACAGCACTGTTTGATGTTTCAAAAATTATGGGACCCACAATCCGACTTGCTCTCACGGCACACCACACTCTAGATTATTCCACCGTGACGAGGTTCCCCATTAATCGTATAGTGACTGTTGCATAGCACCAGCTGTAATCTGAGTCCACGTGTCCTGTCAGATGAAACCAGTGTTCATCGCTAATGAAATACAGCAGCGATTCCACTCTCAACACAAACAATAATTCACACTTCTGCCTTATCTTCCTCCTCCATTTCTTGGACACACGTCATTTTGTAGGTCTTTCTTCCTGTATGGCGCAAAACACGTTTACAGGACTTCCGCGAAACTTTCCGTTGTTACGGCAATTTACGTGTCGACTTCTTTGGATTCTGGATCATTCATGTTCGAATATCCGCGTTCACAGCAAGTGTACGTACGGACGGAGCTGCTCTTTTTTTACGTTTGCTACTGATTCCGTTGCACGCCACCTTGTCACCAAATCCTGTGTAACGCTCTTTGCTCATGTGGAAACACCAGGAAACTAATTTCCACAATTATCCCGCGTTTCCTTAAATGAAACCGCAGACACGTGTACGCCTTCACTATTACTATTCTTTCTTGAAGAGGATACCTCTCGCTGAGATATTTACTTCACACCTTCCCAACGGCTTTCGTACTGGCAATAGAAAACGTAGTCGCAGCAGCTAGAAACTAAAGATAACAATTCGCTGGCGACGAAGAGCACTCTAGCACTGGGGACCAGTTTCCATGCGACATCCTGTAGTTTCCGTACAGCTGAAATAACTACAAAAACGAAAGTAGAGGAAAAGGCAATTAATTACGTAAGTTTAACATGCCATTAGCCTTACAAACAATTTGCCACACCCACACACACACACACACACACACACACACACACACACACACACACACACACACGACCTCTTTCATACAGGATTAGGCATCTGTTAGTTCTCTCTTCAAAAAGTTCTTTTTCATCGTTCCCTTGATAGGTCTGATGACTGGTTAGGTCTCAAGTGCATTGACTAATGACCAACAAATATTTGACTAATTCCTCTACGACTAGTTAGCTAGCAGCTGTACCAGCACATCCAGGTCGTGGCCCAGCACTACGCAGTAACTGCAGCAGATGGAGAAAGTTGAAAGAGGGGTCACTGGTACTTCGTGGCTAAGGAAGACAACTCCTGCAGAAAGACAGGCTGATGGCCTCACTGTGGCAACCCTACCAGCTAATTACCCCATCCTCTGAGTGGCATTCCATACTGGACAGAAATCCAATTTTCACAAAGCAGAGCCGCCTCTCCCACCAGATATGGTGACGAGACACTGAGGTATAAGATGTTTTGAGATATGAGGTGGTGATGAGATATGGTAGCCCCCCCCCCACCACCACCACCACCACCACCACCACCACCACCACCACTGGTCAACGATTGGCAGAGGAAGGGTATCCCAGCCTCAGATTGTGTGTAAGAGCCATGGTCCTGTTGGAGTTTGTATGGCCTTGGCTTCTTCCTATCTTCCATCTGACTGATTCAGTCAGTCGTACAGATTGGTTGATTGGTAGTATAAAGGGAACAAACTACAGGGTCATCATCAGTCCCTTTTCCCTGACGCAAGCAAAAACACCCAACACCACACCTGAAAAGAAAACGAATGGAACGAACAAAAACACTGGGAAAACATACACCACAAGGAAAAGTAGAAGGTATTAAAACCATAGAGAGCAGATGGTCTGGGCTGGCTGATCACACTAATAAAAGAGGATGAGCCAGCCACTCTGCAACGAATTAAAATGTCCATCCCAAAAACACAAGGCGAGATGAACACACGTGAGGAAAAGACGACCACCAAGACAAACAAATGCGAAGAAAGTGCGACAGAGTTAAAATGGAGAGAGGGTGGCGACCTCAGAGACAACACTCAATGCCCACCCTTAGATGGTACGATAAAAGAAACCCTCACGAACAAAACGTAAAACTAAATCTGCTGTTGATGCATTGTCGCCCAACAACGAAGGTGGGGTGCTCGGAAGGTTAAAAGTCCGCCGCAGAGCGGTTAAAAGCTGGCAGTCCAGCAAGATGTGGATGACAGTCATATGTGAGCCACAGTGACACCGAGGTGGGTCCTCGCGACGGAGGAGGTAGCCGTGTGTTAGCCACGTATGGCCAATGCGGTGCCGGCAGATAACCACAGACTCCCTGCGAGAGGCCCACATGGAGGTCTTCCACACACTGTTAGTCTCTTTAAGGGCACGCAGTTTATTCTGCATACTGAGATTACGCCATTCCGTCTCCCAAAGCCGAAAAACCTTGCAGCGTAATAATAATCGCAGGTCAGTTACAGGGATATCAATCTCCAGAAGCGGTTTCCATGTAGTCTGTTTGGGCAGCCTGTCGGCAAGTTCATTTTCTGGGATTTCGGCATGGCCTGGGAACCACACAAACACCACGGAACGACTGGACCACTCCAGCACATAGATGGACTCCTGGGTGGTCGCTACCAGAGGATGGCGGGCGTAGCACTGGCAGATAGTTTGTAGGCTGCTCAAGGAGTCAGTACAGAGAAGAAACGCCTCTCCAGGGCACGAGAAGATGCGCTAAAGAGCATGAGAAATGGCCACCAGCTCTGCAGTGAAAACACTGCAGCCATCTGGCAAGGAGTGCTGTTCAGTATGTCCTCCACGAACATACGCGAAGCCAACGTGACCATCAGCCATTGAGCCATCAGTGTAAACCAGTTCACTTCACTTCACGGTCCTTTTACATGTCAAGAATCGAGAGGAAGTGACAGCAGAGCCACGGTGTTAACTCCGTCCTTAGGACCATGTGGAAGGTCCAGGCGAAGCTTCGGCCTAGGAGGTGTACATGACTGGACCTCTTGTATAGGTGGTAAAGGCAAGGACTCCACTTCAGACAGAAGAGATTCGACGCGAACTGAAATTATAAGCCCTGACCTGGGCCACCGATAAGGGAGATGAGCCGCCTTACATGGGAAAAGGAGACAGTAATTCAGATGCTCAGGAGAACTATGGACGTGTGATACATAACTGGCCAGCAGTTGTGCACACCTAACCTTCAATGGAGGGACTCCGGCCTCCACCAGGACGCCGGTCACTGGACTCTTCCTAAAAGCTCCTGTTGCCAGTCGCATGCCACAGTGGTGCACTGGGTCGAGTAAACGCAATGCTGAGGGCGCCGCCGAACCACAAACCAGACTCCCATAGTCAAGTCTAGATTCAAAAAAGGCTGTGTAGAGCTGCAGCAGCGTAGAGTGATCTGCACCCCAGTTGGTGTTGCTCAGGCGGTGGAGGGTATTGAGATGCTGCCAGCACTACCACTTAAAGCTGACAAAGGTGAGGAAGCCATGTCAATCGGGCGTCGAAAACCAGTCCTAAAAGTCGGTATGTCTCGACTACAGTGAGGGGATGGTCAGTAAGGTAAAGTGCTGGTTCAGGATTCATGGTACGACGCCGACAGAAGTGCATAGCACACGACTTTGTGGCAGAAATGTGGAAACCGTGGGCTAGAGCCCATGACTGCACCTTGCCGATGGCTACCTGTAGGCGCCGCTCAGCAACACCGGTACTAGTGGAGCAGTATGAAATGCAGAAGTCGTCTGCATACAGAGAAGGTGAGACGGACGGCCCTACAGCTGCTACTAGACCATTAATGGTCACTAAAAATAGAAATACACTCAATACAGAGCCCTGCGGAACCCCATTCTTCACCCAGCCCCAGACACCCCACTCATATAATGTGGCAAGGATGTCACCAGGTCGTGTCTTAAGCTTTTCGCAAATCAAGAAAGACTGTAACCAGGTGTTAGCATCTGGAAAAGGCTGTTCGGATGGCAGACTCGAGGGACCCAAGATTATCAGTGGTAGAGCGACCCTGGCGGAAACCGCCCTGGCATGGAGCCAGTCGGCCAAGTGACTCCAGGACCCAACCCAACTGCCGACTTACCATATGTTCTAATAGCTCACCAAGAACAATGGAGAGGCTGATGTGCATATAGCTATCTACATCAAGCGGGATTTTACCGGGTTTCAGCACTGGAATGATGGTGCTCTCCCGCCATTGCGATGTAAAGAAGCCATCGCACCAGATCCAATTGAAGATGACGAGGAGATGTCGTTTGTAGTCGGACGAGAGATATTTGATCATCTGACTGTGGATCCGATCTGGCGCAGGAGCTGTGTTGGGGGAATGTGCAAGGACGCTCCCATTCTGTAAATGGTTCATTACAGGGTTCACTGTGATGTTCACTGAACCAGAGGGCTTTCCTTTCCATCAACCATATGAGGGTGTGAAATGCTGGGGGATAATTCTCTGACGCAGAGGCTCGAGCATAGTGCTCAGCAAAAATGCTAGGCACTTGCATTTGCGTCGGTAGATAACACACCATTGATGTTGATGCCAGTAACAACTGCCGAGGTCTAGTACCCACAAACATGTCTGATCTTCGTCCAGGCTTGGGAAGGTGACGTATGGCACGCAATGGCCGAGACACACCTCTCCCAACACTCCCGCTTCCCTTTTATAAGCTGGCGAAGGCAGGCATGGAGCCATTTAAAAGCTATTAGGTGTTCTAGGAAAGGGTGCCGCTTATGTCTCTGTAGACCTCGCTGACGCTCATAATGGCCTCACCGATTTCTGGCGACCAAGGTACTGAATCTCGTCAGGGGCACTGTGAAGAACAAGGGATCGTGTTTTCCGCCGCAGAAACGAGCGTTCTAGTCACCTGCTTAACTACCACATCGACGGTAGCATCTGGGGCAGATTCAACGGTCACAGCAGAGGAGAAAGCTCCCCAGTCTGCCTTGTTTAAAGCCCATCTTGGTAGACGCCTGGGGGAATGGCGCTGGGGGAGTGACAGGAAGGTGAGAAAGTGGTCACTACCACACACGTCATTGTGGGCTCTCCAGTGGACAGATGGGAGAGGTCCTGGGCTGCAGAGGGATAAATAAATGGCTGCTTAAGTGCTATGAGCCACACTGAAATGTGTGGAGGCGCCAGGGGGTATTGCACCATCTGGAGGAAGATATACATTGCAGACCGTTATTTCTTGCGTCATGCTTATCCTGACAGCCACAGCTTCAAGAGGGCTTCATTCAATAAGGCTTTGAAGGGGCACAGGTTCACCATGTACTGGGTTCAGGACAAGACGCAAACTCCACCTGACACTACTATATTCGTTACTGTTCTTGTAATATCCCCCTGTAGCTGTGAAGGGCAGGGGTTCGCATTGCTGGGAACCAGGTTTCCTGGAGGGCAATGCAGAAAGCAGGTGTAAAGTTTAACATTTACCATACCTCAGCCAGGTGGTGGAGAAAAACTGCAGCAATTCCACTGTAGGATGTTATCATGACACTGGGAAGGCATGAATCGTGCAAGGAGCTGCTGCCACCGACTGAATATTTGTATTCATTCCTATTGTGGATGAGCCATCAGTGAGATCCAGGTCCTCAGGGGACACCGATATCTCCACCTCATCCACAGGTGCAGAATTGATAGGGAGTGGTGGTGTTGGGGCCACAAAAGGGTCCTTTTGCTTAGCAGACTTATTTGTTTGCCTGCCCATTCGCTTCTCTTTAGGGGCTTGCTGGGAGGACTTGTCTGAAGTAGCTTCAGGCACAGAGGAAGACCATGAAGCTCTTCGTCCAGCAGCTTTTGGCTCATTTAGCCACTGGCAAGTGTGTATTGTGGCATTAGTGGAGACCTTGGGAGGGAGGGTCCCAAGGGACCCCTCCCACACGAGAGGAGCTGGAGAAAGCTGTTGCTTCTTCAGGTGGGGGGAGGGGACCAATGTCCCCTGCAATGGGGGGGGGGGGGCGGCGGCTTGCTCCCAACGTTGGTACTTTGAGAGCAACAGGAGGAGATTTTTCCACCTACCACCAAGGGATGATGTAGTCTGGGGGCCCAGAGGGCCCTCTGTTCGTGGCAAAGTGTGTGGCGATGGTAATGTTGCTGCAGCGTGTGTGGGCGTCAACTGAATAGGATGTAATCTTTCAAATTTACGTTTAGACTATGTAAGTCAACCGGTCCAGGGTCTTGTACTCCACGATTTTCTGCTCCTTTTGCAGTACTGTGCAGTCTGGCGAGCAGGGGGAGTGCTCCTCTCCACAGTTGATACAAGTGGGAGGAGGTGCACAGTTTGTGTTTGGATGCAGTGGCAGTCTCGACATGTGCCCGATTTTCCAGCACTTCAAGCACTGCATAGGGGGAGGGATGTATGGTTTAATGTCGCAGAGGTGAACCATCACCTTCACCTTTTCAGGCAATGAATCACCCTTGAAGGCCAAGATGAAGGCACCAGTAGCAACCCTGTTTTCTTTGGGTCCCCTCTAAATGCGACAAATGAAATACACAGCCCGCCATTCTAGATTGTCGTGGAGATTGTCGTCAGACTGCAAGAGGAGTGCGTGATGGAAAATAATCCCCTGGACCATGTTGAGGCTTTTCTGAGGAATGACAAACAGGAATATCACCCAGCCAGTCACAAGCCAGTAATGCCTGGGATTCGGCTGGGGATGCTGTCTGAATCAAGAGTGCACCGCTTCTTATCTCAGACAGTGCTGTCGCTTCCCCAAACAGCCTCAAGATGTACAACAAAAAATTTGAGGCTTCATAGGTAGACAGGAGCCCCGTCTATTTTGCTACAGACTAAATACCGAGGCGCATATGGCTCTTCTTTCTGTAGCCCTACGTTCCTCCCATGGTGTAGCGAGGGAGGGAAACAATTTAGGGTCATATCTGTCAGCATTGTACTCGATGTTGACCTTGTTAGAGACTGCTGGCGCCGTATGGTCACCAGCAAGAGATGACTTAGTCCGCTTCATTGTGGGTCATCCGCCCTGATGCCACCCACTCCGATCTGTGGCTCTCCCCACGGGCGCCACCCAGCCACAGCATGGACCAACTGGCATGATGGCTGTGCTGGGAGTCCTGATGCCCCAGGAAGACAGGCATCTACTCCTTGGCCTACTTGGGGAGTTTACAGCTCAGGCATCAGCAGTGCGATCCCTGTGTTGCCAGGGGGGCTACCACCAAATGGGTACATGATGGTCCCACCACAATGGACTGGGTACTGTGCTGGATAATGGGCGCAGATAAATCCAATACTATCATGGGGGTGAAAGAGGACAGGAGGCAATGGAAGAAGATGACATACCCTGGAAAGTGTCCTCGCCCAAATAGTTGAATTGGAGGTGGAGATGCAAAGCCATGACAAGAGATTCAGGTGATCGAATCTAAGGGCACTATGGACAACTCGTGCACCACGTAAGGCGTCCTTCCACATATGGACCGCACTTCTGTATAAGTTTGAAAGTGGCAGGTCAGACCATAGAATGGGACCTGAACTCATAGATCCGAAAAGTGAGAGACTCCTTTTAGTCGCCTCTTACGACAGGCAGGAAAACGTTGGGCCTATTCTAATCCCTGGATCCGCAGGGGGCGGTTTTAGAGAAGTAGTATACTGTCTCAGAACTATGGTGCAATTTCACATTTTTTGCACGTCTTTTCACATTTGAAGGGAGCTGTGATAGAAAAAACGTAGGACTGGCGGGGATTTAACCCTCTACCTTTTCTATTATTAGTCTGACATTTAAACACTTAATCATATATAGTACATGGACTGCAGTAAAAAGTACTTACTACTAGCTCAGCATTCAGAAGGTTCAGTAACAAATGGTCAAGTGCTACGAAGCGCACCGACGACCTATAACACGGAGTAACCGTGTTTTAGCGATGGGCGTTGCTTGCTTCACATACTGGAAGTGGCTCTGTCACAGCAGACTTCATGGTGTGTAGCCGCCAGCCACAGTCTTCGTGGCTTACCAGCTATTGGACACGCCATGCCACTCCCTCCCTGTGACCACTGAACAGGCGCATTCTATGATTAGTAGGGCGACATACATTTTAGCGCCGACCCCCAAAGACGGGGCAACTTTGCTGATCCGAAGACAAAGGTATTACCAGAATTGAAACTCAAGTTACGTTTATGGGAAAAATATTAGGTCTGAATCGCGTCATAGGTTCTGAACAGAGAAGACGATTTCCTGACGCAACTAGTTAGATCTGAAGATAATTCAGGGAGATCGAAATACGTCATTTAATTGTATAAAACGTGTAACTGGAACTGAACAATAAATGATAGTTATTTAAAAAGCAATATAGTTGCTGATTCTTTCGAGCCAAGTCGACTACAGTAGTTAGTTCTGTAGGACAGTTTTCATGTCTCAACTGATTACCTAGACAAGTCTAGTGCAAATACAAAGCCTTTAATAGAATATTTCGAGTTGCTCGTCAGAATATGTGGATTTCCATCTCTTGTCAGAGGAGCAGCACTTAAACCTTCCCTTACCTTTAACCCTTTATTGGGGACAGACAAATATTATGAACAAAAATATGAATTTACTTAAATCAGATATATACGATCATGTGAAAAACTTGCACTTAGTTTTTCAAAATACAATACATCGCCTGAAAGTATCATTGGCCACAAAAGACGCATGGGTACAACAATATAAATACTGCAATGCAGTGCACGTGGCTTGAAAAATGGTTGCATTTTGCACTGCTTCCTGTGATGTGTCTTAAAATAATTCCTTTTTGTAGAAACCTCACAGTTCCACGTTTTACGCTGAATACCGCTGAGTGCAGAATGTACTAATTCCCTTTTGGCCCACACTATGGCCAATGACGAACTGTCGTTATGCGAAAGCGTGGAGCAGCTCCTGCATTGATCTAGATCAGTCTTTGGGCCGCGAAGATATTAAGATGCACATCAGCTCCTGCATTAGAAAATCATAGGCTGCTTTGTTAGTGTATTGGTATGTACTGCAGCCAAGATACCGTCCCTGCGACAGAAATTATGAAAGCGATTATGTTCTTTCGGCCGTGACTGTGGCAAACCAAACAGCTTTGTCGCGAAAAAGATCGATCGTATCCGTGTCTAGAGCACCGACGCTAGAAGGTGTGTTCTCAGGTTATGAGGCCACACAAACTGACGTCTCACGTGCGCATATAATCCTGGTCCTCTTCTCGTGATGGGCGGTGCCCACATGTGTGGAAGTATCTGCACTTTCGTAGCTATCAAGACAGGATGTGGGCAATGAAATTCCTGTGATCTGTGACGGAACCAATTACCGGTTGTAGCGTAGGGACAACAAGATCATTTCGCGTAATTGGTGACCGAATTACACAATTTAGAACGCTGTCATATCTTGTCATTAAGAGGTATAATCTTATGTTTAAAGTTTACTAAAGACAAGTATTACAGCTAACAACTGTATGTATTGATGTAGTGTAACTGACTGCGCGCAAATACCCCGACTTCGTTCATAGAGTACTTGATAACGGGAACGCTTAGCGTCTTTCACCGAACTTAACACCCAGTTTCAGACCTTCACGAAACTTTTTCTCGTTCGGTTGCCCCCACCCCCCCATCCACCCACCCCCGCCCCGGCACCCTCGTCGTCTCCTAAACCACTGGACCGATTTCAACCGAACCTTGTACACTCATCTCTTACTGTCAGGAAACAATCACCGTGAGTGGGTGGGGGGGGGGGGGGGGGAGAACTACTTATCGTTCAGTAGATATGACGTCATAAACACCGAGATGCTTGAAAAACTGCCTCATCGTGCATGAAGTTTTAATACATTTATTCTTTACTACTAACACACTCTTACAGGCGAAACGGCTCTTACCTGTGAAGCGCAAATGGTTGTAAGTGGAAACAGCCGCAGTGTAGAGAGAGCTACAAGAATGCCTTGCCACGGACACGTTTACGAACTCGCTTTGTAGACAGGCGAAGCAGCGTACAGAAACTGCCCGGGATCACATCGGACCAGGTCTACTGCAGGAGTAGATACATGGTTTCGTTTCTAATAGAAAACTGGCAAAATGACTAACTGGGCACTGCCGGGTTTATCAGCTAGTATTTATTATAGTTAATAAAGTATTTTCCTCGTGTTTGCAGTATTATTGCTGACAATTAGATTTCACATGTTGCCTAGCTATATAAAACATTTTCCTCCGTTTATTTTCTTCTACAAACTGTTCCTTAAGGAAATTTTCAAGGTCTTTATGCACTACAATGTACCCTTAAGTGATGCATAAGACTGCCGTTGTTGATTAACGCCTATACTTCCGATAACGAGGCAGTGGGATATTTTAGGTACTTCATGATAAAAACACAAAATTAACTCTAGCTTTTGTTGACGCTGGTTATCTCTTCATTGTGTAAATTTGTTGTGTATTCTGCGTAATTAGTCTGACTTAACGCAGTTCCTATTTGCTTAGTCACGATCCTTTATATAAAAGGAAAAGTTGGTTGCACTCAAATTTCCTTGGACTGGTAACATCTTTGTAACAAAGCTGATATCGTGTACATAGTCATTTTTTCTTTTAAGACATCTGAATGGAGGCCTAAAATTAAACTAAGATTATCGCAATCAAACCTGAGGCATTGAAAATCCACGATCCTGTTTGTGTGTGTTACGAATTTACATACGTGCTTAGTATCTCAAAATGTGAATTCCTATTTTTTGGTCTTTTAGTGTACGTGTATCACAAAACCAATAACGTAGCAACTCATGCAGGGAATTATAATTGACGCTTCTGCAATTTTTCTCCCCAAAATAAAAAATACCGTCATCAGAATATGCATTGTTCGTTGTTGGTCACAATTTTGCTTTGCACGCTTCTGGTAGTCTTCTCTGTTTCAGTAGCGAAAAAGTGAACGTTTACGATGCTTCTAAGTACTTCTGGAGTGTCATACTGGGCAGGTCAGTTCCTTGGCCGGCAATGTTTGCTAACCGATACGGAAGACAAACTGACCGTGACGTGCTAGTTTCAGCTGGCAGCTTCGATCCATCGACCGGTCGATGGCGCGGAAGAGGAGAGTTTCGTTCCCTAATGAAAGCAATTCATTACATGAGCTAACGGATCGGTGTACGTGTCGCCACCAGGAAGGTGTCACGAAAACTGAAAACGGGCTGTGTTGTTGACTTTCTGAACTAAATGGTGCTAATGTTGTCTCTCTCAATACAAGCCCCGATATTTTGCTCCACTAGGTGTGGGCGTAGGCAAGCAGGACTGTTCTGCACGAAACTGTGGCAGCAATGTGAAGGACCGTGTTCCAATACCGACGACAATTGTCATATTGGATGCGAAGACGACCTGGACGAGACCTTTGCTGTCTGAGGCAACACCGCGTGCATCTTTACTAACCAGTTTTTCTCTATCATAACAATGAATGATTAATTACAACTCTTTTCAGTTGAACAGCAACAGTTCACTCTTCAGCCGAAACTTCCATTGCCCTGGACCTTCTATTGCCCAAGAAACATTGCCTGGCCCCTAACACCTAAACGGAGACGAGTTAAACTGCGCGAATGCCAGAACAGGTATTTCTTCAGAAATCGATAGGTAACTGCCGTCTTGAAACCTGCATCTTTTGTATACACATTCTACCACTAAATGCCTTCTCTCTTTTCCAGAGAGAGAATCTACTTAAAGTGATGGCCCAGTCCTAATACATAGAGATTTCATCCCTACCTTTCTTTCAGTGTTGTTAATACAATTTGTTAATGTAATCGAACATGATTTCCCATCAATTTCTTCAAAACAACCTCTTAAGCGTATTACACCGAAAGTACAGCATCGAAGACACACATTTGGGAGATCTTTCGGCTTTAGGGCTCAGAAGGCATTTTTCGTACCTTTCGTTTTACTTGCTTCCTTCTTATGAGAAAAATGAGTGTTATAGTTATCTTGTAGAAACTTTAACTTACTTCCCGGTGGTGTGGGAGGTTTTTGTTGATAACATTGTTCGTATTGGTGGGGTGGGAGAGGGAGTTTCACGTTTTCGTTGAAGGGCCGAAAAATTCGCTGCTTTTCAGCGCTCTCTAGCGCCGTTACCGCTCATCAGAAATTCAGACCTGATTAGTGTATTTTGGAGGAAATTGTCCAATTTTGTATAGAGGGATCCTTCTTTGGAAAATAATTTTCGAGATGTAAAGGAAAAACTGAAAAAGGTGAGAAAATTGAGTTTTTCGTTGCGAACTTAAGTCCTACAAGGCAAGAAACATGAAATTCTGATTCAGTTCCCCAAAAAACATAGAATCGTTGATAAAATAACTTCCACCATTTTGCTACGGGAAAACTTCCTTGTTACTGGGCTATTCGTGGAAGTAAATATGATTAAGGGAAGTGTCACAATATTGTACTTGGACAGTTGCGACACTTTTCAGAGGATGTAAGTAGCCGGCTAGTTTTAGGGCGCAAAACAACTAAGATCGTGCGCGCCCATGCCAGAACCATACAATGCTAATACGAGAAAGGAGTTAAAAGCGACTACGCATTACTAAGCCCAATCGATGGAAGGAAAGAGCTAAGAACAAGGGCTTCCTCTGGGGGGGGGGAGGGGGGGGGGGGTGAGACAAAATATGCCGCAGAGACACCGAAGGTCCCGAAATAAAGAGTAAATGCACTTCGTCTTATTGCTACGATGGATAACAAAATGCGGTCGACAGTCTGTACACCGTTCACTAAAAAGGCCGACAACGCATTCGGCAAAGACAAATTAGAACGCAAGTGGTTGAAAAAAAGGACATTCCGTCAAGAAATTGCGAACCATGAATGCTTGATGACAATGAGCAAAAAATTGGGGGGGGGGGGGGGAGAATCACACTTAAATGGTGATGGCTAAAACGGCAGCTCCCAACTCACAATCTAGCTAAAACGATCTGGCGGGGCGAGGGAGCCGACAAGAAGTCGGCGAAGCAGGGAAATTTAATTCCCCGGAGCTTGCTCCCATGAAGGTAAGAGCAGTGATGACGCCAAAGTGATAGCACCTGCTGGCAGACGGCAACACGGAGATTATTTAAAGAAATGGCGCGCCGAGGTAGTATGTATGACTGTAGCCATGGCAGCAGCGCCAGCAGCCCCATTTCCTGTCAGATCGACGTGACCAGGAACCGACGTGAACATCACACTCGCTCCCTCAAGAGTGAGCAAGCGGAAGGTTTTAAGGGATGGACTATGTACAGCCACAGACAATCTGAAGGTCACACAGAATTGGAACAGATGACAGAATTGAAAAGCCTGTGCCTCCGGTCGTACAAAGTGGCCTCATACAGGGCGAAGGGCTCTACTGTAAATACTGAACAGTGTTCCAGAAGCTGGAACCGAAAAGTGTCTGTGCCAATGACGAAGGCACACCTGACAGCACAGTTAGTCCGAGGGCTATCAGTGTACACAAAGGTACCTGCGTGAAGATCGAGAAAGTTACAGCGATAGATCGAATCTCGAGTAGTGTCCTTAGAACGTGAATGAAGTCCAAGGTGAACACGGACTGCAACACGAAGCCAATACGGTGAAGGGTTCACAGCTATCGGGGAAGTGGCACATAGCATGAAATTAAGCTGCTGGAGCAATAGGCGAAAGCAAACTCCAGGAGGTAACAGGAGGGACGTGCCCCATACTGGTGGTCAAAGGAATCACAGGCGGATGCGGCACAGGATGGGTAGCTAGGCACGGCAGACAAACGGTATGTGTATCCGCTGAGGAGAAAGTCATGTCGCTATGACAGTGGTAGTTCGGCAGCTTCCGGATAGAGACTCCCAATCGGTCTACAGTGAAAGATGCCAGTGGCCATACAGACTCCACGATGGTGGACTGTATTCAGGCAGTGTAAGATGGAGGACGTGGAGATGCACAAACGAAACACCCATAGTCTAGTTTCGAACGGCCGGGGGATCGGTACAAACTAAGAGTGGTCTGCTCTGCTCCCCAGGAAGTATCGCTGTGGACATGTAGGACACTGAGGGACTGGGTGCAGCAGGCAGCCAGGTAGACGTGGGAGGACCAACAAAGTTTACTATCAAGCACGAGCCCCAGGAATTTCGTAGTTTCAGCGAACGGCCGGCCCCGGTGGCCGAGCGGTTCTAGGCGCTTCAGTCCGGAACTGCGTGACTGCTACGGTCGCAGGTTCGAATCCTTCCTCGGGCATGCATGTGTGTGATGTCCTTAGGTTAGTTAGGTTTAAGTAGTTCTAAGTTCTAGGGGACTGATGACCTCAGAAGTTAAGTCCCATAGTGCTCAGAGCCATTTGAACAATTTTTTCAGCGAACGGAAGAGCAACAAGCCGAAGGTGTAAAGGCGGTGGAAGAATCCCACTGCGCCGCCAGATACTCATACAAACTGTTTTTGTCAGTGGAAAAACTAAAGCCTCTGTCTTTATTCCACAACGATCGAGACATCAGTGAAGAGTGATGAAGGAGCAACGTTCATGAAGAACTGCAATAGACGGTAAAATTGTGAACAAAAAGGGAGCTGGAAACGCCCAGTGGGAGACAGGCCATGAAAGGGTTAATGGAGACACCAAAGAGGACGTCACTTACGACGGAGCCCTTTGGCACCTTATTTTCGTGGATAAAGGTGTAACAAGGCAGAACACACATGCTCCTTGAAAACTTTGTCTTAAAAATTCCTGAAGGAAACAGGGCAGGCGGCCACAGAAGCCACACATGTGAAGAGTACGAAGGACACCAGGTCTCCAGCAGGTGTCTTAGGCCTTCTTCAAATCGAAAAAACACGGGCACAGTCTGGCATTTCTGCTGAAAACCATTCATGACGTGGGTGGACAAAGTGACAAGATGGTCAACTGCACAATGGCGCGCTCGAAGTCCACATTGTGGAGTGGTTAGTTAATTGCGATACTCGAGCCACCATTATCAGCTGGGCATGAATCATACGTTCCATCACCTTGCCAACACATGTGAGAGAGGGCGGTAGAGCTAGAAGGAAGGTTTTTGTCCTTACCGGTCTTACGCATGGGTATGACGGTGGCTTCACGCTGACATATGGGAAATGTGCCCTCTGCCCATATGCAGTCGTACGTGTTGAGCAGAAAGTGCTTGCCCACAAGAGAGAGGTGCGGCAACATCTGAATGTGGATGGTGTCTGGCCGCGGGGCAGAGTATCGGGATGAACTGAGAACATGATCTAGCTCCCTCATAGATAAGGCGGCGTTGTAGCACTCACGATTCTGAGAAGAGAAGGGTATCGCCCGAGCCTCCTCCGCTCGTTTCCGGTGGAGGAAGGCAGGGTGATGGTGGGTGGAGCTCGAAACTCAGCAAAATGGCAGCCACGGTGTTGCAGATAGAAATAGGGTCCACGAGAACATCGCCTGCTACTGTCAAGCTGGAAACTGGGGAATGGATCTTGGTCCCAGAGACCTGTCTGAGGTTGCCCCACACGACAGAGGAAGTGGTGGAACTGTTAGAAGAACTAGTGAATGGAATTCAGCTAGATTTTTCCCATCCCGAAGAACACGTTGACACTGTATACATCTATTTATGACTACAGTTTGCGGTTGTAGGATGGCAGTTACTGATGCGTAGAGCATGTCTCTGTCCACAAATTGCGTCACGGCATGCCTCAGTCCGCCAAGGGACTGGGATACGTGTGGTAAAGAAAAGCACAAGGAATGGAACATTCTGCAGCAGTAAGGATAACATTTGAGATGTATTCCACATGGTCATCACAAATGGGGAAATCTTGGTCTTCTAAGGTCGCCAGGGAGGAGTAAAGCTGCCATTTGGGTGTGCACGCAGGTGGGGCAGGAGTCACCCTAAGGATAGCACATAGGGAATGGTCGCTTGAGTAGGTGTCAGAAAATATGGGCAAGCTGGGCAGTGCAGAAGGATAGGTCCAAATGGGAATAGGTGTGCGAGGAGTCAGAAAGAATACTGGGTGCTCCTGTTTTAAGGCAGAAGAGGTTGACTTAATTTAGGTCAGCCAAGGTGACACCTCCCTGACAGGTCCTGGGAGAACTCCAGAGGGGATGATGCACATTGAAGTCACAGTAGCAACAACGTAGGACATAGCTACCGAATAAGCTGAACGAAGTCTGCCCTGGTGATATCGAATGAGGGACCTAGACGGTACAGAGGGTAAAAGTCAGGTGGTGGAGGAAAAGGTGAACTGCAACAGCTTGAAGATGGGTAGTCAGGGAGATGGGCTGACTATGAACATCATCCCGTATGAGCAGCATGACACCCCCATGAAATGGAATGCCAACCTCAGGAGGAAAGCCATAACGAACTGGGAAGACACGTGACCCCTCAAAGCGGCTGTGAGGTCACAGTTTTGTTTCCTGAAAGCAGAGTACACGGGGATGCTGTTGTACTAAAACCAGCCATAAATCCTTTTTGTGGGTCCAAAGGCTGCAAAGTCCATTGGAGGAGAGTCATGATGAGGTGAAAGGGCATCACCTGGCAGCTGCCAAGTGACAGGCTGTGAGGAGTCACTGCTACAGTGCACAGAAGCAGGAGGATCCTGCTCCATTGGGTCCAAAGTCGCATCGGATTGCGTGTGCTGTCGGTCTGTGGAGTCCAGTGCTGAAAAATGGTTGGTGGTGTGCACCGGCCACATGGAGGCCGGCCAGGCTAAGGTATCACGTGGCAACACTATTAAAGAGGATCTTCGAGTTTGAAGAGAAGACCATTTGCCTTTAGTGGACTACTTCGAGCCTTTCTGGGTAGCAGAGGAAGACAGGTTTTGTTTGGCTGGAGGGACGGAGGAAGTCCTCCCGGGAGTGCTGCTCCTGTCCTTTCCGGCCTACTGGTTGTGTAGCTGGTGGTTTCGCCCCTTGAGACGAGAGTTTGATGGCTTTTTGGCCAGCTGGAGTGAGGATGGCGATGCTACTTTGATGCTGGGCGATTTTACAACCACAGAGCCGAATTTGAGGTGGCATGTCTGCATGGCCCTGTCCTTCATGGAGCGAGGGGTAACAAGAACTGAACTGTAGGTGCCAGATGGGAGAACGCAGATTTGCGACTAGCCAGTAACTTGCGAGCGACTGGGTTTGGCACTTGTTTCTTTGCCCCAATCTCTTTGAGAGCCCACTCATCAAAATACATGGGATAACCGCGAGAGGCGGCGGCATGGCTGCCATTACAGTTGATACAGCAGGGAGGAAGAGGAGGTGGACAATCGCTCTCGTATGCATCCCTACATCTGGCTGGGTGTTGACAAGACATTCTAGAGTGGTTGAAAGGACGACACTGGTGGCAGTGCATCAGGTTCGGAATGTATGCTCTGACTGATAATTTCACAGCCTGCTTTGGTCTTTGACAGAAGCACCACTCTAAGGTAGGAGTGCGGGTGGGCACTAAGGACGAATCTAACTTTTCATCACCCGATGAACTGCAATGACACCCTGATCAGAGAGGTAAAACAGGATTTCGGCTGTGGTTAGACCGTCAATCAGCCTAGTGTAAGTAACATCACAGGAAGAATTCGGAGTTCTATGGACGTTGACACACATGGGAGCCGTGAAGAAACAAGGCGGCAAGCAGTTGTGCTTGAGAATCAAAAGTAGTCTTCAAAAGCGAAGTGCCATTCTGTAAACAAGAGCAGTATTTCACAGTGCCGGCAATTTTTTCAATACCGTTCTGAATAATAAAGAGAGACACTGTGGGGAAGGACTGACCGTCTTCAGTATGTGAGACCATGAGGAACCGTGATGCAGTGGGATGGGTCTTTGAATCTTTAGCCTCGTTACGTTGACATTTCATTTCATAGACGTTGATTGGGAAGATGATTGGCTCATTGCAAGAAAATCACCAAGATTGCCATCATCTCCAATGGCGCACTCCTGCCAACTGGGGGCCCCTTCACAAGTGGGCGCACCTGCCTTAGGTAATTGTTCACACCTCAGGTCACACCTCCCAAACACCTGACAGAGGGACCAATGGGCAATTTGGGAAGGTTGCAGCTCAGGCAATCACCTCTCCTTGGGCAAAAAATATCAAAGACATGTTCAACAAGGGCGAGGAAAAATATGAGGATGATAGACATGCAGCACGGAATGGAGAAGATATTGCTAAGACTGGGGTCCCGTGTTAGCCGAGCACGAACTCTCCAAAACGCGAGAGCCGCCTGGGGGAACTATTTTGAGTGTGCTATACTGCTTGTAAGCTGTAATTATAGCAGCAGTTTGTGTAACTGCGAGTACTGCACGTAAAAATTACCTGCACTGAGATAGATCTATTTTTAGTTTCTGGCATGGAATTCGAACCTCCACTCAACAGTTTCTTAAATTCAAGGAAACTCTAGATGTATATCTTTTTGTAGTCGCTTTGTTCTGGGTGACAGAGCCACAGCTTAACAAGTGATCTTATTTGAAATGGCTGAATAAAAACAAAAAACGTATGTGTGTATTATAGTTCAAACTATATTGCCCGACTTCAATATGGTCGTCTTTACTGCCAGCATATTGTTACTCATAAATTAATGTTCACTGTGTCAGCTGAAACTTTCAAACCGCCACTTGCTGCCCCCTGTCACTCTGCTAGCAACTGTCGAAACTCGGCAAACCTGCCACCCAAATCTGAGGCACCCGCTTTCTCCGAATGGTTGCTTGCGACATCCTTCTGATTTTCACGAAACCCTACATATTAATCACGAAGTGTATCTCTGATCAAATCATTTTTACAATTTCGAATGACACTGAAGGCCAGTTTCAGCACGATGCAGTGGATCGTAATTCAATTCGAGGACCCTAAGACTGTAGATTCAATTCGCATGCAGATCATGTTTATAATACACAAGCTTCGCGCCTGGTGTTTCCCTCGTGTAGACTCAATGGTCTGCACAAAGTTTTGTTTTCCTTTAATAGAACTTTTATTGCAACACCTACATTTTTTGCTCAAGGTAGGGCCGTAGAAGCATGATCTTTTCAGAGTGTAAGTACTTCAAAACAAAAAAGGATTCTGGTAGCTCGAGTCCAAGGTTTTTGTTAATGATTCCTTCTGCGCTCTTTTGTTGATATTTTCGGAGAAGACTTCGTCCCCTAACATTTCTTTATACCTAACCGAGAAGTGAAATACCAATTTTCATTGATTTGGCTTAGAAATGCTTTAATAATGGAACATGAAACACTTATTTCTTTATCTCTGATCGAGAAACCAAATACAGATTTTCGTGGGGATACCTTCAAAATTTACTAAATAGCTACCTATTTTCAAAAACCTTTCATCCCCTGTTTCAACCCCTTCGGGATTGGGTTTCGAAAAATTCTTTCTTGAACGATGCGTCAGTATATGATCAACACCCTCTTCGAATTTGAAGTTTCTATCCTTGGCAGTTTGGGCTGGGCGAAGATGACTCAGTCAAGACATTTAGTTTTTATGTACAGATTGAGATGCGTTGTCATATGAACAGAAGAGCTTAAACACACAAAAACTAAAATCACTACAATAGCAAAAATAATACATCACTGCTTTTGATTCGTAGAATACAAATCTGGGTCGGATTTTGTGAAGGCAAATTATCTTCAGAGTTACGGACATCCTTTTATCGATATGCTAAGCAATTTGACCTGTATCAAGGAATTTTCGTCTCTTGTACCAGTTGACATAGCTCACTGCTTTAGAATGGTTTTCAAGAAAGTCTCAAGAAGCAAACCACGCAGTGTTTTCTCAGGCTTCGCGGTTTGGTTCATACCGAGTGAGGTAGCATAGTGTTTAGCACACTTAACTCTCATTCGGTTCAAATCCTCGTCCGCTTATCCTGATTTAAGTTTTCCGTGATTTTCCTAAATCGCTTAAGTCAGATGCCGGCACGGTTCCTTCGAAAGGGCGCGGCCGCTTCCCTTCCCTAATCCGCTGCTTGTGTTCGGCCTCTAATGACCTCGCTGTCGACTGAACGTTACACAGTAATGTCCTCCTGCTCCATTAGGTTCTGTGAACCCATCCTCCACTAAACATATCCTGTCACTACGTCCAAGATGTGGTTGTGACAATACATGTCAATGTTGCGGATAACAGGAAACCAAATTTTAACAATTTGAATCACAATATTAGAGTAACTGAATGACTAAATAATTTTTTAAAAGTTGCAGTTGTCAGCTGCTGCGCAGCTTCGCCCTTTAAAGGTTTAAGACCAGCACAGTGGATGGAAATGTCACTAGTTAATGAAGCGGTCACGGAAACTCAGTAAACATACGGCTGTTTAGAAGCGCGATAAAACCATAGCGGCTCTGCTTGGTGGCCGCGATACGAGCGTAACGAGATACATCCAGCGCCTAACAACACTGTCCGTCTATTTAGTCAGCCTGAGATAACTGGTAGCTGAAGCGACGTTGATAATTTACGTACTAACTTTACAAGATCAATCAAACCATCCCCTCTCCCTCCCCTCCCCCCCCTCGATCTTCTACTTTGATACACAACTTTAAAAACGGAAGGTAAAACCAAATACGGTGAAATTTGCGACCCAGGAACACTGAATTATCAGCTTAAGGGAACTGGTTCGTGACCGCAATGCGGACCTCTTGAAAACCATCTTTTGTTACATCTTTGTATGAGCCACAGCTTTTGATCTCACCTTTTTTCTAAATTTTATGTTGCAAGTGAAATAAAGCATGTTATTTACTTGTGTAGAGCATAGGTACACATACCTCTAAATGATAAAGCAGAAGCTCGATTTGTTTCTGCAAGTTCTTCACAATTACGTTAAAGTAGACTTTAAGAGATGTTGCTGTCAAATTATGGTTCAAAAACTTTAATAATTGTTTCTAAAAATCTCAGTTACTGACTTTTCTTATAAAATCCTTTAATTATCAAACTGAAGTCTTCAGACTAGTCTACTTCAAGTTAGACATGTTTTAAGAAATTATGCAAAATTTCAGCCCTGTGTATTTAAAAGTTTTTAACTAATTGCAAGTCGAAGCTTGTTTCTCTACCTACTCTACGTAACACCAATGCTTCCCAGGTCCGTACTCGTTTCTGATATTTTGCTTCCATTTTCTTTTTCAAACTACTACTACTACTACTACTACTACTACTACTACTACTACTACTACTACTACTAATTCTTTATTCTTTGGTGGCTTCCAACGCTGATTTCTCTGCTTTGAAGAGGCTCCTGCGGTAGTGGCAGTCAAAGTCCTTTGCACATTTAGTCCACCATGCACTCCCATCGATTTCATAACCTCAAACTTTGACACTGAACCGTCACAAACATAGCATCCAGTACACCTATTTTGGAAGTATTTAGTCATATCAGAACAGTTTTTTGGCATCCGTTCCCATATACAGCTGTTAAAACTCTCAATTCGGTTTTGAGTCATACTATGTGATTACTACTTTAATAATCTCGTGTCAGTGACAGACTAAAATGTCAAAGGAACCAATGAGTGAGAACAAAATTGTTTTAATAGGGCTGTCTGCTTGATGTTGGACGTTATCAAGTGGGCAGACATACTTAAATTTCTCTAATTTTGTGTCTTTCTTCAGTAAAATTTCCTGGGAGTAACCTTTTCCGTGTTCAGAAAACCACAGAGAATTTTTTTAGACATAAATTAAAAATCTAGTTTTTGACACTTATTCACGTACTTAATGACAAAATTCGCGACTGAAGCACGGACCTTACCTTCTATTGACACTGTTTCTAGAATTTGCTGTTTTCATTTTACTTATTCCTCTTGTTTCATGTACCATATGATCCAAAGCGACTTCATCGAACGAGTCAAAGAAGGCTGATTCAACGAAGAAACGAAAACCTCTTTACCTCGTACACACCGTGTATAGTGGGCGGGTGATGGAGCCCCTTAGGGAAATAGCGGAAAGGTCGGGGAAGAAGGCCAGTGTTCACTTTGTCTGCTTGCCGGGGGGTCTCATCCGAGATGTGGAGGACGCCCTGCCGGCGGCGATAGAGAGCACTGGGTGCACCTGACTGCAAATTGTTGCTCATGTCGGCACCAATGACTCCTGCCGTCTGGGTTCTGAGGTCATCCTCAGTTCGTACAGGCGGTTGGCGGAATTGGTGAAGGCGGAAAGCCTCGCTCGCGGGGTGGAATCAGAGCTAACTATTTGTAGTATCGTTCCCAGAACCGATCGCGGTCTTCTGGTTTGGAGCCGAGTGGAAGGCTTAAATCAGAGGCTCAGACGTTTCTGCGCAGATCTGGGGAGCAAATTTCTCTACCTCCGCTATCGGGTGGAGAAATGTAGGGTCCCCCTGAATAGGTCAGGCGTGCACTACACGTAGGAAGAGGCTGCAAGGGTAGCGGAGTACGCGTGGAGTGCACAAGTGGGTTTTTTAGGTTAGAGAATTCCCTCCCTAGGCCCGACAAGACGTCTCCTGAGACGCGGCAAGGTAGGAGTAGGCAAAATGCAACAGGGAATAACAATATTAATGTGCTAATAGTAAACTGCAGGAGCGTCTATAGAAAGGCCCCAGAACTGCTCTCAATAAACGGTCACAATGCCCACATAGTACTAGCGACAGAAAGTTGGCTGAAACCAGATGTAAACAGTAATGAAGTTCTAAACTCAGATTGGAACGTATACCATAGAGACAGGCTGGACAGTGAAGGGGAGGCGTGTTTATAGCGATAAGAAGTGCAATAGTATCGAAGCAAATTGACGGAAATCCGAAATGTGGAATGATTTGGGTGAAGGTCACGGTTAAAGCAGGCTCAGACATGGTAATTGTATGTCTCTATAGGCCCCCTGGCTCAGCAGCTGTTGTGGCTGAGCACCTGAAGGATAATTTGCAAAATCTTTCGAGTAGATTTCCCCACAATGTTATAGTTCTGGGTGGAGATTTTAATTTGCCGGATATAGACCCGGAGGCTCAAACGTTCATAACGGGTGGCAGGGACAAAGAATCCAGTGAAATTTTTTTAAACTGCTTTATCTGAAAACTACCTTGAGCAGTTAAACAGAGAACCGACTCGTGGCGATAACATATTAGACCTTCTGGTGACAAACAGACCCGAACTGTTTGAAACAGTTGACGCAGAACAGGGAATCAGCGATCATAAAGCGGTTACTGCATCAATGACTTCAGCCGTTAATAGAAATATTAAAAAGGTAGGAAGATTTTTCTGTTTGGCAAAAGTGACAAAAAGCAGATTACAGACTACCTGACGGCTCAACACCGAAGTTTTTTCTCAAGTACAGATAGTGTTGAGGATCAGTGGACAAAGTTCAAAACCATCGTACAATATGCGTTAGATGAGTATGTGCCAAGCAAGATCGCAAGAGATGGAAAAGAGCCACCGTGGTACAACAGAGTTAGAAAACTGCTGCGGAAGCAAAGGGAACTTCACAGCAAACATAAACATAGTCAAAGCCCTGCAGACAAACAAAAATTACGCGAAGCGAAATTTAGTGTGAGGAGGGCTAGACGAGAGGCGTTCAATGAATCCGAAAGTAATGTTCTACACTCCTGGAAATTGAAATAAGAACACCGTGAATTCATTGTCCCAGGAAGGGGAAACTTTATTGACACATTCCTGGGGTCAGATACATCACATGATCACACTGACAGAACCACAGGCACATAGACACAGGCAACAGAGCATGCACAATGTCGGCACTAGTACAGTGTATATCCACCTTTCGCAGCAATGCAGGCTGCTATTCTCCCATGGAGACGATCGTAGAGATGCTGGATGTAGTCCTGTGGAACGGCTTGCCATGCCATTTCCACCTGGCGCCTCAGTTGGATCAGCGTTCGTGCTGGACGTGCAGACCGCGTGAGACGACGCTTCATCCAGTCCCAAACATGCTCAATGGGGGACAGATCCGGATAGCTTGCTGGCCAGGGTAGTTGACTTACACCTTCTAGAGCACGTTGGGTGGCACGGGATACATGCGGACGTGCATTGTCCTGTTGGAACAGCAAGTTCCCTTGCCGGTCTAGGAATGGTAGAACGATGGGTTCGATGACGGTTTGGATGTACCGTACACTATTCAGTGTCCCCTCGACGATCACCAGTGGTGTACGGCCAGTGTAGGAGATCGCTCCCCACACCATGATGCCGGGTGTTGGCCCTGTGTGCCTCGGTCGTATGCAGTCCTGATTGTGGCGCTCACCTGCACGGCGCCAAACACGCATACGACCATCATTGGCACCAAGGCAGAAGCGACTCTCATCGCTGAAGACGACACGTCTCCATTCGTCCCTCCATTCACGCCTGTCGCGACACCACTGGAGGCGGGCTGCACGATGTTGGGGCGTGAGCGGAAGACGGCCTAACGGTGTGCGGGACCGTAGCCCAGCTTCATGGAGACGGTTGCGAATGGTCCTCGCCGATACCCCAGGAGCAACAGTGTCCCTAATTTGCTGGGAAGTGGCGGTGCGGTCCCCTACGGCACTGCGTAGGATCCTACGGTCTTGGCGTGCATCCGTGCGTCGCCGCGGTCCGGTCCCAGGTCGACGGGCATGTGCACCTTCCGCCGACCACTGGCGACAACATCGATGTACTGTGGAGACCTCACGCCCCACGTGTTGAACAATTCGGCGGTACGTCCACCCGGCCTCCCGCATGCCCACTATACGCCCTCGCTCAAAGTCCGTCAACTGCACATACGGTTCACGTCCACGCTGTCGCGGCATGCTACCAGTGTTAAAGACTGCGATGGAGCTCCGTATGCCACGGCAAAGTGGCTGACACTGACGGCGGCGGTGCACAAATGCTGCGCAGCTAGCGCCATTCGACGGCCAACACCGCGGTTCCTGGTGTGTCCGCTGTGCCGTGCGTGTGATCATTGCTTGTACAGCCCTCTCGCAGTGTCCGGAGCAAGTATGGTTGGTCTGACACACCGGTGTCAATGTGTTCTTTTTTCCATTTCCAGGAGTGTATGTACCGACTTGGCAGAAAATCCTAGGAAATTTTGGTTTTATGTCAAAGCGGTAGGTGGATCAAAACAAAATGTCCAGACACTCTGTGACCAAAATGGTACTGAAACAGAGGATGAGATACTAAAGGCCTAAATACTAAATGTCTTTTTCCAAAGCTATTTCACAGGGGAAGACTGCACTGTAGTTTCTTCTCTAGATTGTCGCACAGACGACAAAATGGTAGATATCGAAATAGACGACAGAGGGATAGAGAAACAATTAAAATCGCTCAAAAGAGGAAAGGCCGCTGGACCTGATGGGATACCAGTTCTATTTTACACTGAGTACGCGAAGGAACTTGCCCCCCTTCTTGCAGCGGTGTACCGTAGGTCTCTAGAAGAGCGTAGCGTTCCAAAGGATTGGAAAAGGGCACAGGTCATCCCCGTTTTCAAGAAGGGACGTCGAGCAGATGTGCAGAACTATAGACCTATATCTCTAACGTCTATCAGTTGTAGTATTTTGGAACACGTATTATGTTCGAGTATAATGACTTTTCTGGAGACTAGAAATCTACTCTGTAGGAATCAGCACGGGTTTCGAAAAAGACGGTCGTGTGAAACCCAGCTCGCGCTATTCGTCCACGAGACTCAGAGGGCCACAGACACGGGTTCACAGGTAGATGCCGTGTTTCTTGACTTCCGCAAGGCGTTCGATACAGTTCCCCACAGTCGTTTAATGAACAAAGTAAGAGCATATGGACTATCAGACCAATTGTGTGATTGGATTGAGGAGTTCCTAGATAACAGAACGCAGTATGTCATTCTCAATGGAGAGAAGTCTTCCGAAGTAAGAGTGATTTCAGGCGTGCCGCAGGGGAGTGTCGTAGGACCGTTGCTATTCACAATATACATAAATGACCTCGTGGATGACATCGGAAATTCACTGAGGCTTTTTGCAGATGATGCTGTGGTATATCGAGAGGTTGTAACAATGGAAAATTGTACTGAAATGCAGGATGATCTGCAGCGAATTGACGCATGGTGCAGGGAATGGCAATTGAATCTCAATGTAGACAAGTGTAATGTACTGCGAATACATAGAAAGATAGATCCTTTATCATTTAGCTACAATATAGCAGGTCAGCAACTGGAAGCAGTTACTTCCATAAATTATCTGGGAGTACGCATTAGGAGTGATTTAAAATGGAATGATCATATGAAGTTAATCGTTGGTAAAGCAGATGCCAGACATTCATTGGAAGAATCCTAAGGAAATGCAATCAGAAAACGAAGTAGGTTACAGTACGCTTGTTCGCCCACTGCTTGGATATTGCTCAGCAGTGTGGGATTCGTATCCAACGGAGAGCAGCGCGCTTCGTTACAGGATCATTTAGTAATCGCGAAAGCGTTACGGAGATAATAGATAAACTTCAGTGGAAGGCTCTGCAGGAGAGACGCTCAGTAGCTCGGTACGGGCTTTTGTCAAAGTTTCGAGAACATACCTTCACCGAGGAGTCAAGCAGTATATTGCTCCGTCCTACGTATATCTCGCGAAGAGACCATGAGGATAAAATCGGAGAGATTAGAGCCCACACAGAGACATACCGACAATCCTCCTTTCCACGAACAATACGAGACTGGAATAGAAGGGAGAACCGATAGAGGTACTCAAGGTACCCTCCGCCACACACCGTCAGGTGGCTTGCGGAGTATGGATGTGGATGTAGTTGCAACACCGACGTGGAGTTTACAACAAGTAGTACCAATCTCTGCGGACACACAATGGTGTACATACCGCCTGACAGTGATGTATTTCGTTAGAGAGGTGGATGTTTAATGGACGAGGAGGCAGACTGGGGCAGAGGCTGCTTATTGTGGGACTGGGATGTCATATCTTTTACTGACCGAAGTCGTGTGTTGAGCTGTTTGGTTTTAGGACGCAAAACACAAATGGGGTCATAGGCGCCCAAGTCAAAACTAGGGAACACAGACAGACGACGTAAACGACTGTGTGTCAGTCCCAATGGACAGAATAGGGCACAGCCAAACAAAGCACGTAGAAAAAGGGCTAAAAACATGCAAAAATGGAGGTCCAAAACTAAAAATTAAATGGCCTTCGCCATATTGCTTCGGCAGATAAAAAGTAAAACGCGAGCAACAGCTTGCGCGTCATTCGCTAAAACAGCTGATAAATCAAATAGCAAACCCAAACTGGAATGTAAATTGGCAAAAAAAGGCATTCCAGCAGGAAGGGGGGAGTGGGCAGTTAAAATTTGGGTGCAATGCGTAAAAACTGGTGGGGCAGCGCCACTGAGCAAATGACGATGGCTAAAAAGGCAGTGGCCAATACGCAGCCGAGTTAAAATAATCTCCTCCCATCGGGAAGGCCGAAAGGAGGTCGTCCCAGCTGCTGGGAGCGGCTTAATAAGGACAAGCTTATTCCCGTGAAGGGAGGACCACTGGCGATGCCAAAGGGACGCCGCCACCTGACAGACGGCAACGCAGAGGTCATCGGAGGGAATGTACGTACTCACGGGCTGAGGTACGAGGACTGCAGCCTTGGCAGCACCGCCAGCAGCCTCGTTTCCTGGCAGACCGACGCGACCTGGGACCAACGTAAACATGAAACTGGCTCCACCTAGTGAGTCTGAGCACAGAACACAATTGCAAAGGCTGTGTCGCCAGATGTACTCCGCAGCCTGATACGAGGCGAAAAGCTCGGCTGTAAATACTGAGGAGTGTGCGGGAAGCAGATATCGAAAGTCACGGGTGCCAATGACGAAGGCACACCCAACCTCTCAGTCGTTCCGAGAGCCATCAGTGTGTACAAAGGTACTGTCGCTAAATTCCATGCGAAGGTCGTGAAACTGAAGCCGATAGACCGAGGCTGGAGTAGTGTCCTTAGGAAGCGAATGAAGGCCAAGGTGGTGAAGGGTTCATACCCACTGGGAAAGTTGAAGGTAGCGTGAAGTTAAGCCGCCATAGCAAGTGACGAAAGCGGACTCCAGGAGGTAACAGACGATCTAAGGAATCAAAGAAGGAGGCATAGGAGGGGGGCCACGCATAGCACACAAACGGCATGCATACCTGCTGAGGAGAGAGTCACGGTGGTTGGACAGTGGTAGTTCAGCAGCTTCAGCATAGAGTCTCAACCGGGCTGATGTAAAAGGCGCCCAGGGCCAAACGGATGCCTTGATGGCTAGTGATGAGACAGCGTGCAGGTGCATAAACAGAGCACCCATAGTCTAGTTTCGAATGGACAAGGGACCGGTACAAACAGAAGGGTGGTTCGATCGACACCCCAAGAATTACCACTGAGGACACGTAGGACTTTGAGGGACTGTGTACAGTGGGCTGCCAGGTGAGAGGCGTGGGAGGACCAAGAGTGTTTCCTATCGAGCATGAGCCCCAGGAATTTCGTAGTGTCAACGAACGGCAGGGCAACAGGCCCAAGATGTAGAAATGGTGGGACAAACCATTTGCACCGCCAGAAATTCATACAAACGGTTTTGTCAGTGGAAAAGCTAAAGCCATTGGCGATGCTCCACGACTGAACACTTAAGACAGGGCTGAAGACGCTGCTCAGTAAGACAGGTAGTTGGAGAACTGCAATAGATGGCAAATCATCGACAAAAAGGGAGCCGGAGATGCCCAGTGGGAGACAGGCCATTACAGGGTTAATGGCGATAGTGAAGAGGATGACGCTCAGGACAAAACCCTGAGGCACACCGTTTTCCTGAATAAAGGTGGCTGACAAGGCCCAACCCACACGCACCTCGAAAATTCGGTCTAGTAAAAATGCCCGAAGAATGCATGGCAGGAACCCACAGAAGCCACACGTGTAAAGAGCATGGAGGATAGCAGTTCCCAGCAGGTGTCCTAGGCCTTCTCCAATCGAGAAACACGGCCACAGTCTGGGATTTCCACAGGAAACCATTCATGACATGGATGGACAAAGTAACGAGATGGTCAACCGCTCAATGCCACACTATAAATCCATACTGTATTAGTGAGTAAATGGCGAGACTCTAGCCACCACACCAGCTGGGCATTAATCATATGTTCCATCACCTTGCAAACGCAGCTGGTAAGAGATGGGATGGTAGCTAGAGGGAACGTTTTTGTCCTTACCGGGCTTGGCTATGGGTATGACAGTGGCTTCACGCCAGGGTCCAGGAAATGTGCCCACAGCCACATGCGGTTGTATGTGTTAAGCAGGAATTTCTTGCCTGCAAGAGGGGTGCTGAAACGTGTGAATGTTGATAGCGCCCAGCCCTGGGGCGAAGGACCGGGATAAACTGAAAGCATGATCTAGCTCCCTCCTAGTGAAGGTGGCATTGTAACACTCGTGATTCGGAGAAGAGAAGGGTATTGCCCGAGCCTGCTCCACTCGTTTCCGATGGATGAAGGCAGGGTGTTAGTGGGAAGAGGTCGAAACTACCGCAAAATTGCTGGAGATAGTAACAGGATCCACAATGACATTGGCACCTACTGTCAGGCCGGAAATGGGGGAATGGATCTTTGTTCCAGAGAGTAGTCCGACATTAGCCCACACGACAGAGGAAAGTGTGGAACTGTTAAAAGAACTAGTGTATAAAATCCAACTAGGTCTTTTGCTATCCTGAAGAACTCTACAACATTTTGCATGCATCTGTTTACAATGAATGCAGTTTTCCAGCGTAGGGTGTCAGTTAAAAACGCGGAGAGCACGTCTCTGTGCGCGAATTGCGTCGCGGCATGCCTCGGTCCATCGAGGGACGGTGACACGACGTGGTAAAGGGGAAATGCGAGGAATGGCAAGCTCTGCAGCAGTAAGGATAACGTTGGTGATAAAGTCAACTTGGTCATCACAACTGAGGAAATC
This sequence comes from Schistocerca americana, assembly GCF_021461395.2. Lineage (NCBI taxonomy): Eukaryota > Metazoa > Arthropoda > Insecta > Orthoptera > Acrididae > Schistocerca > Schistocerca americana. Next base: position 4,025,612 of record NC_060120.1, on the reverse strand, counting down.
TTGCTCTGCGAAGGTTCCAGGGAGGAGTAAAGCTGCCATTCAGCCTTAGTAAGCTGCCATTTGGGCGTGCATGTGGATGGGGTAGGAGTCAGCAGACGGAGTGCACACAGGAAATTGTCGCTCGAGTAGGCGTCAGAAAGAACAGATCACTCAAGATGATGGGCAAGATGGTCAGTGCAAAAGGATAGGTCCAAATGGGAAAAGGTGTGCGAGGAGTCAGAAAGGAAAGTGGGTGCTCCTGTGTTAAGGCAGAAGAGGTTGAGCTGGTTAAGATCAGCCAAGAGGGCACCTCTCTGACAGGTCCTGGGAGAACCCCAGAGGCGATGATGAACATTAAAATCATCGAGTTTGAACAATAGGTGAGATAGCTGCCCAACAAGCTGAAGGAAGACTGTCCTGGAGACATCGAATGACAGAGGTACATAAATGCTACAGAGGGAAAAGTTAGGTGAGGGAGGAAAAGGTGAACTGCAACAACTTTAAGATGAGTAGAGATGGGTGGCTATGAAGATCATCGCGTATGAGCAGCATAATGCCCCCATGAGATAGGATGCCGACCTCAGGGGGACGGTCAAAACGAATCGGTAAATAATGTGAAAGCCCAAAGCGGTCTTGAGGGCGCAATTTAGCTTCCTGAAGGCTGAGTACAAGGGAATGCTGCAATGCTAGAAATAGTGGTAAATCCTGTTTGTGGGACCGAAGGCCGCAAATGTTCCATTGGAGGACAGTCGTGAGTAGGAAGAGACGTAGGGGTGTCAGCTCAGTGGCCGCCGAGATACAGCCGGTAAAGAGTCGCTACTACAGGGCACCCAAGCAGGAGGATCCTGCTCCGTGGGGTCCACAGAAGCATCAGTGTGTTTGTGCACTCGGTCTGTGGAGTCCAACGCTGAAAAGCGGATGGTGGTCTGCACCAGAGACAGAGGCCTGCCAGGCTAAGTGACCACATGGTGACACCGTCGAGCAGGACCTTAATGTTGGTGAAGGAGAAGACCGTTTGTCTTTAGTGGACTTCTTCGAACCCTTCTGGTTAGATGAAGATTTGGATGTTTGGCTGGAGGGATGGAGGAACCTTCATGGGAGTTCTACTATTGTCCTTTCCCACCTGACAGTTGTATAGTGGGTAGCTTCGCCCCTTTAGGCGAGCGTTTGACGGTTTGTTGCACAGCGGGATTTGGGGGGGGGGGGGGGGCAGCTATGCTACCTTGACACTGAGCGACTTCACAACCTCAGAGCCAAATTTGAGGTCGCATGTCTGCTTGGCCATGTCCTTCGTGGAGCGAGGTGTAACAAGAACTGAACTATAGGTGCCAGACTGGAGAACACAGGGTTTGCGACCAACCAGTAACTTGCGAGCTACTGGGTACGGCACTTTTTACTTTACCAGAATCTCTTTAACAGCCCGCTCATCTAACTAAATGGGACAATCCCGGGAGGAGGTGGAATGGCCGCCATTGCAGTTGATACAGCAGGGAGGAGGCGGCAGTCATTTGCCCTATTGTGCAGCCCTGCAACAGGTTACGCATGTGGCTTGGTGTCAACGTTCTAGTGTGATTGAAGCGATGACACCGGTAGTGCGTCGGATTCAGAACGTACAGACGGACTGATTATTTCACAGCCTGTTTTAATCTTTGATGGCAGCACCACCCCATCAAAGATGAGGAAAAGAGTGCGGGTGGGAACCGAGGAGGAATCGACCTTTTTCATTACACAATGGACAGCAATGACACCCTCAGAGAGATAAGATCGTATTTCAGCCTTGGTTAGACTGTCCAGCAGCCTGTTCTAAAGTACACCACGGGAAGAATTCAAAGTTCTGTGCGCCTCAACAGGAACAGGGTGACCGTGGAGAAGCAAGGCTGCAAGTAGTAGTTGTGCTTGAGAATCAGAATCCGTCTCCAAAAGCAAAGTGCCATTCCCTAGGCGAGAGCAGGATTTCACAGGGCCAACAATGGCATCAACGCCTTTCTGAATAATAAACGGATTGACCATGGCGAAGGACTGATCATCTTCAGTATGTAATACCACAAGGAACCGGGGTGCAGTGGCAAGGGTCTTCGAATTAGTAGCCTCATTACGTTTACCTCTCGTCGACATCGATGGAGAGAATGATTGACTCATCGTGAGGACATCCCCATGATTGCCAGCGTCTCAGATGGCGCACTCCTTCCAATGGGGGGCCCCCTTCACAAGGGGGTGCACCCGCCTTAGGTGATTGTTCACACCTCCCAAACACCTGACAGAGGGACCAATGGGCAATTTGGGAAGGTTACAGCTCAGGCAATCACCCCTCCCTAGGCCTGGCCTGTACCAGACGGTATGTGCGAACCCTACCTGTCGACACGGGGCTGGGAATTATGCATTACCCAGTCACCTTTTATGCTTCAGATGCGTGGGCCAGGCTTCAGGAGCACACAGGGAGGAAGAAAAAAGGATCCTCCGAAGTAGAGGAACGAGAGAAGGAAAACAAAGAAACGAAAAGGGAGCCAAAAAGGAAGATGAGCCTGTTCACAGGTCAGTGACAGAATGCACAACACTCCCAATAACACCCCAGACAAGTTCCCCAAAGGAGGGGAAAAAGAATAGCAAGAGGATAGACATACAGAACAGAAGAGAAGAGAAAAAGTGCTGTAAAGGCTGGAACCCCATGGTGGCCAAGCACAAAACCGCCAAAGAGTGGTGAGCCCCCTGGGGGGAGGGGGGGGGGGGGACGGTAGTCATGAAAAAGTGCTATTAACTTCCTAGGCTAAAGTTACTGGTGTCAGTTTCCATAGAATTTTCTGGGTTGTAGACCACACAATGTTGTGAAACGATGTAATAACGTTTCTGCCACTTTGCAAGTGGCCTTCATCGAACTATGTACTACAACAAAGCGCTGTTCATGCTATCAGCGAATTTGGCCGCAGTCATCTCTTGGGTTCCTGATGCATGGGGCGTTTCATTTCAGATGTGCAGCCTCAAGCCTTTTCACATGCCACCACAGCATGTCATCTGTGTTCTATGAGCACTTTAATTTAAGGGAAACAGCCTTCGGTGTTAATTCCCATACACAGCAGCATTCTGGTGAAAGGATCGCCAACATCCATCGCTGACTAACCGACAGGACAGATGGACCACACTGTAGCAGCTGACACTTCAGTCCACAACTGAAGAACCTCCACAACCAGCCGGCTGCCGTACCCCACCACCAGATAATGGAGCCAATTTTAGGCCTATTTCTACGCCACCATTGTTTGCTGAAGTTATTGAAATGGCTGTGTATGCAAGGATAATTGAGCATCTTATATCACAATTTGCTATCAAAGGTTCAGTTCGGTTTTAGAAGTCGTTTCTGAAAATGCTAGTCTCTTTTCTCTGTGAGGTACTGGATGGATTAAAAGGTTTCGAACGCTAGGCATATTTTCTGATTTAAAAAGGAGTTTTATTGTGTTGATTACAAATTATTGCTTCCGAAGTTGGACCATTACGGAATATGGGGAGTAGCTCACAATCAGCTCACCTCTTACTTTAACAACAGACAGCAAAATGTAGTTGATCATAGTGTTCATAATGGCTGTGATGTGGGGTCTCATTGGGGTACGGTCAAAATGGGGGGGGGGGGGGGGGGGGGGTGTTGCCCAGGGATCAATGTTGGGGCTACTCCTGTTCCTTATTTATGTAAGTGGTATGTCCTGTAGTATTACAGGTAATTCTAAAATATTTCTGTTTGCTGATGCTTGGTAGTATAGGATGTTGTGTGCAACATTGGTTCTGTTTCAAATAGTGCAGTTCATGACATACGTTCGTGGTTTGTAGAAAAACTAATGCTAAATCATGGTAAGGCCCAGTTTTGACGGTTTCTAACACACAGTTCAACAAAACCTCATGCTTTAATTTCACGAAATAGCCATATGATAATTGGAACTGAACAGTTCAAATTTCTAGGTGTTCAGGTAGATAGTCAACTGTCGTGGAAAGCCACGTTCAGGATCTTGTTCAACGACTTAATGCTGCCATTTTTACTATTCGAACGGTATTTGAAATAAGTGGTCCTTCGGCACGAAAATTAGTCTACTTTGCTTATTTTCATTCGCTTATGTTGTATATGGTATTGTATTTTGGTGTAACCCCCCATTCTCAAAGGATATTTTTGTCTCAGAAGCAGGAAGTTCGAGCAATAAGTGGTCCAAGTTCGCGAACCTACTGTCGACCCCTGTTCGCTAGTCTTAATATGTATATTCTTTGCTTTCGTCTCTTGTTAACGATATCGGCTTATTCCCAAGAGTTAGCAGCTTTCACTCAGTTAATACTAGGCTGAAATCCCATCTGCATTTGGGTCGCACTTCCTTAACTCCTAAGCAGAAAGGTGTGCAGTATACTGCTGAAACCATTTTTAATACGCCATCACAAGAATTCAAAAATCGTAGCACTGACCCACGCACTTTCAAATTGAAACTAAAGTGTTTCCCCGATGGCCACTCCTATTGTGTTGAGGAAAAAAATGGTTCAAATGGCTCTGAGCACTATGGGACATAACAGCTGTGGTCATCAGTCCCCTAGAACTTAGAACTAGTTAAACCTAACTAACCTAATGACATCACACACGTCCATGCCCGAGGCAGGATTCGAACATGCGACCGTAGCAGTCGCGCGGTTCCGGACTGCGCGCCTAGAACCGCGAGACCACCGCGGCCGGCTGTGTTGAGTTCCTTGAAAAATTAAGCTGATTCCTATGTTTTATTGTTCACTGCGTTTACTTAACCTTATGGTCTCACTGTTTTTGGTTCATAAACATTTCATATTACCTGTTATTACTTTATGTTGTAATTTCATATACTGACAACACGTTCCAGGACCTTGGAGATTTACTCAATTTGGTCCTACGCAACTAGACGTGTAAATAAAAATAAAATGGAGATAGTGCACTTTTAATGAAACTGCTCTAAATGTAAGGCAGCAATTACAGTGCTGCATTGAGAGAGCACCGCCGACTGAAAGGTCTGAAGAGACGCCAGATATCATTAAACGCTTTAAAGGAGATAATGAATTTAGAAAACACAAGTGAGCTTGGTGTGCATCAGGAAGAAGGCATCCTATCTCTGTGTTATTCATGAGGTTGCTGATGCTGTAACTGGCCACGCAGCACGTGCCCTGGGTTCTCATGCAGTGTCACGAGAATTAACCATCCCACGATGAACAGTACACAAAGACTTGCACTCTGTTTTACAGTGGTACCTGTTCAAGATGCAAGTAGTAGAGAGCTGGTGGTGTCAGGACAGAGTGCATTGTTGCCAGATGTATCCAAGATTGGGGCGATAACGTCATCCAAGATGGCGGCCTGTAGACTTTGCATCAGCGCATGACGTCATCCAAGATGACGGCCATGACGTCAGCTGATACGAGTACCGTTATCCACAATGGCTGCTTTTGGCCAGAAAGTGCCACGCCCCCCTGGTGGGAAGTTTTAATTTTGGCGGTAAATGTAATTATGTGCTTCTATGGGTCACTTGGCAGTCCCCCGCCCCTTTCTGACTTTTTGCATGATGCCGCGTTATCCTCTTGGAAAATAGGTGGGAAAATTTGAATTTTGGAGGGAATTTTGTTCTAAGAGCTTACTCCCACAACTGAGGGTAGTTAGTATGGTGTTGACTCCACTAGAGACTGCTCATGTCATCATTCAATTCGTATATAATTTGTCGAAATTTGTTTAAATTTACTTATTGTAGCAGCAGCCTGTCATGGTCATCACAGCAGAACTGATGCTGTTCTCCAATCTATTCCCGTTTTCGCGGCAGTTGGGTTACGTAAATAGGTTCCCTAATGTACCTCCAAAGGAAAAAAATAACTAGGCGTTAGGTCAGGCGACTACGGAGGCCAAGGGTGCAGAGCCACGGCTTCTCCACGACGCCCAATCCAGACTCGAAGTTCGTGGTTTACGCAGCGGCGAAAATCGATGCTTCACTTAGGGTCTGTTAGAAGCTGAACTTCTCGGAATCAGCAGACAATTATGGAAACAAACACAGCTGCAATGTCAGAATTTTCTCACAGAAGAAAATTGGCATTTTCAACTTAGTGACTTTGCATCAGGGGTAGCGGAGGAAGTGTGGTATGAGCTGGGCATTTCTTTTTTTAGCTTGGATGGTCTCGGTAAAGTGCAGAAAGGGCTATAATTTTAAAGGATGTAGGAGGAACACAAGAAGGGGGTAAACGTAGCAATAATCAATACTGTAGTTTTAAATTGTTGTAGCTGTGTTGGGAAAGAACCAAAGCTCCTAGCGCAAGTAGAAAGCACTGAAGCTGAAACAGTTACAGGAAGGTGGCTGAAGCCAGAGAAGTGAGCAAAAATTTTTTACATACGACCTGACGGTGTTTGTAACAGGTAATTAAGCACAATTGGTGGCGGCGTCTTTGTTGCTGTTGGAAGTAGTTTCTTTGTGGGAAACTGAAGTAGATGGTTCCTGTAAGTTAGTATGGCTAGAGGTTACACTTGATAACTGGAATAAATTAATAATTGGCACATTTTACTGACCACTGAGTCCTAATACAGTTGCTCAACAGTTAAAACTTGAGTCACCACAAATAGGCACCACACACAGTTAGCGTATTTGCTGACTTCCACATACCCTCGACATGTTGCCCAAAATAAATATTCAAAGCCGGTGGTAGGTATAAAACATCGTTAGAAATATATTCGTACTAGATAATTACTCCGAAAGCTATTTCTATTAATTTGTTCACGAGCCCACTAAGTGTAAATGGTTGCGAAAACATACTTGACCTCTTGGCGACAAATGATCCCGAGCGAATAGGAACATCATAAGGGATGTAGTGATTAGTGACAACAAGGTCTTGGATCGATATTGACCACCGCAACATCCAGCCAGACCAAACGTTTGCTGAGGTCATAGCCGCAATCTGTTGAGTCCGTCCCTGGTACGAACGTCAGCAAGGCATGGGAACCAGCACTGAGTAATTAAAAAGAGGCTCAGCCAAAGAAAACGAACGAGCTACCAGGGCGGACGAGGCAGCTACACCGAAGCCGCCACAGACGCCGCCGCCAGCCTCTCAGCGACCGCGGGCGCGGACCGCGGAGAGAACGCCTCGCGGGGGGAGGGCATTTAGGACGGCCGCCCGCCCTCAGGAGCTCAGTTCGTCAGCGACATGTCTGGTCGTCGAAATATTGTGCCCGTTGGACACTATGGACCGGCAGTACACCCGAGCAAGAAATACGCCGGGAGAAGTTGAAGAATCACAACTATTTCATAGTTTAACCCGAGCCGTTTTGAGACACTGCTTAATGTCGAGTTCAGGACGAACACAGCATTTGTTCCAGTTTTTTCAGTTGTTTGCTAATCCCTTAGGTCTCAATGTCTAGCAAGGCATATGTAGGATTGTCTCGTTCCAGTGTAAGACAATAACTGCTTTGTAGCTCTTAGGAGAGCAAAATTTAGATACGTGTAATGATGAAAAGCAGTCTGGAAAAGCAGTTGAACGGAATGGACAGTGTTTTGAAAGGAGGATATAAGATGAACATCAACAAAAGCAAAACTATGATAGTGGATAGTAAATGAGACAAAGTACTAAATGAGTTTTGCTTTTTGGGAAGCAAAATAACTCATGGTCGAAGTACGGAAAATATAAAATGTAGACTGGCAAAGGCAAGAAAAGCATTTCTGAGGAAGGAAAATTTGTTAACACTGAGGAGTACAGATTTAAGGATGTCGTTTCTGGAAGTATCTGTATGGACTGTAGCTATGTATGGAAGTGAAACATGGACGATAAACAGTTTAGACAACAAGAGAATAGACGTTTCTGAAACGTGGTGCTGGAGAAGAGAAATTTGCGGTATAACATGACTAGAAGACGATCAGTTGGTAGGACATATTCTGAGGCAACAAGGGATCACCAATGTAGTAGTGGAGGGAAGAGAGAGAGAGAGAGAGAGAGAGAGAGAGAGAGAGAGAGAGAGAGAGAGAGAGAGAGTGGGGGGACGGGGGGGGGGGGCGGGGGCGCGGCGGAGAGGAGGTAAAAATCTTAGGACAGCAAGAGCAGAGAGTCTGGCTGGGGTGGTGCAGTGGAGCAGGTGTGTTGTGTGAAGCTCCCGCGAGTTGCCGCGCTTTCGGGGGTTTGGCAGCATGTAATTGCGCTCGACTTGAGATGATAGTTTCTGACATGGTGTCGCGGACGGGAAGCATCAGCTGGCGCACATCAAGAGCCCGTTTCGTCTGGTGACCGTGTCGAGAAGAAGGCGCGTCAACATCCAGCTTCTGCAACAGCGACGGCCGACAATGAGTGACTGTCGCCACCACCTCGATCGACGACTTCAAACCTTCAATCAACCGACAAGGAAGACTGGTAGCACTGTAGAACTGTATTGCAGACCTCAGCTTTTCAATCTGTTGCATCACAAAAATACAGCAACTTAGCATGAACCTTTATTGCTCATTGTCCCAATTGCATTACCAAGCAGGGTCCCTTCCTTTTCTGGAATGAACCCGAGTGTCGTTGAAATTCATACGCCAGCATTAAAGTAATATCATTCGATTTCACTGCTTTAACTTCAAAGTTCAGTTAAAGTATTCATAGCTGGCTACAATATTTAGATTACACAAGCAAGTTTTGTTACCGTATTTTAGCTTACCTGTTATTGCAGCTCAGCTTGGTACGTACTAAATTTTACTATTGTTAATTGTTCAGAATCATTTAATTCAAGTTCAAAGTTAAATCTCTTATTTTTAAATTGCGTAGATTCAAGCAGCTTTTGAAATGATTGTTGAGGTAGCCCAAGACTAACCGTATTTTATTGAATTTCGTAGTGCTTCAGAAACAAAGTTCACTATTAATTTCAGTCACTAAATTAAATTTTCCGGTTTTATTAATTCTTTTGCTAAATTAAGTCAGAGTGTAGCGAAATTTATTACTTCTGACAAACTTTCAGTTTTCACACTACACGTGTCTACCTTCAGATGCCACGATTCTAGTGCTAATTATATGTGTAATAACCTTTCTTTTTTCAGTTACTATAGTAATTGTCCTTAGGACTGGCGACCGTAATTTCCCCCAAATCTCAAATATCTAATTACCGCTAGTTAACTGTTAATGTAACGACCGCACATTTACTTTATTAACTTTACCACTTTTCAAAATTAATTTCCACCAGTTTCATTTGCATTTTTTCTTTCATTAGATGTAACCCTTTCCTCCCTCTTTACCGACAAATTAACTTCGGTGACTATTGCTTTTCCCAAATTTCCATTAGGTGCACGCGGTTTAATTTTTCACTGTCATTAAGGTCGATAAGTGAGGGAGAGGTTACAAGAGCTACATCAAATCATCTTTGGACTGACGACGACGACGACTGAAGAGCTCCAAAATCCTCAAACTCTGCAGGCAGCAAGACCATTTATATTCTAAAGTAATATTAGCTGCAGAAATACTAGCAAATTCTTTTTATGTAATTGAATTTGTGATGTGTCATACTACTATGAAAACGAAGTAAACAGCGTCATCTGTCCACCGAAAAGGTAACATCAGTAGACTGAAGACAATAACCATTCCTAACCACGTATTTATTCTAGAATGAAGAAGCCCCATAAACATTAAGTTTTCCTTGTAATCTCTTGCCGAATGAGACCTGTAACAGAAGTCTCCCAAACGCCCAAGCTTGTCCCACAGTTTTGGATAACCAACCAGTTGAGATAGGAAAGACCCTCAACCACATCCACACTGAGGCAGATGCTGTGCGTTAGTGGAGGGAAACACTGAGAGTGTTGTGATTGTAGGCATTCAGCTGTTCACTGTTAAGTTAGTCAAAGCCAGGCTCATGGAGTAGACTTACCTCATCGTCCGAGGGCGACAGATAGTGGTTACTTCACACAAATAATGTAGATGTTGGCGCACTGTTTTGCACATTTTATACGAGTTTCCAGTCTTGCGCATTTTTCTGTATAAATACATCTACATACATACTCCGCAAGCCACCGTACAATGCGTGGCGGAGGGTACTCTAGTCCTTCCCTTCCTGTTCCACTCGCAGACAGAGCGAGGGGAAAACGATTGTCTATATGCCTCCGTATCAGCCCTAATGTCCATTATCTTAGTGGCCCATACGCGAAATTTATGTCGGCGGCAGTAGAATCTTTCTGCAGTCAGCTTCAAAGGGTAAATTTTTAATAGTCTTTTGTAAAAGTGTGTAGTTCGGATGGGAAAATGTCTGTTCAAAAAAAAAATTGCACGCTCATAGCTTGGCGGTGGTGTGGAGCCATCTCTTCATTATGGAATGTTTGAAGAAGTGAGCAACAATGTGATAAATTTTGGTGTTCGACGGGGAGCCTTTAGATTTTACTAAAAACTATTTTGAACTACCTTTATATATAAATTTTTAGGTGGGCCAGAAACCCCATGCCTCTACTACTAGAATGGTGTCCCAGTTCAAAAGAATGTTAACAGTAATTCAAACGAAATAATGTTTTGACATTTGGTAAGAATGTTACGTGTGTAGCGCAAGAAATCACACCAGATGGGAGAGTAAACGTATAAAAACTTATTTCATATTTTAGGTATCTTTCTGATCTATTTAAAGGAAGAATTCACGCATTTTCTTCATGAAATTTTCTCCGATTATAGGTTCCAAGACGGCTTTCTCGACTGATAGCCCAAGAAGAGTTCAATTAAGTTACGTACTAGCTTGACAGTGTTAATAAGAACTACCAAAATATCTGAACTCTTCCTTCTTTGAGTAATGCGTAATTTCTGCTTGACATTCACTTTTTTTTTTAAGTCATCAGTCTGACTTGTTTGATGGAGCCCCAATCGAATTCATGTCTTGTGCCAACCTCTATATCACAGAGCAACAATTGCAACATACGTCCTCAGTTATCTGCTGGATGCATTCCTACCTCAATCTCCCTCCACTGTTCCTACTCTATACACCTGCCTCTAATACCGTGGAAGTTATTCCTCTTCTGTACCCGTTTTGCCACAGACCATGTATCGCTACCATACAATGATGTGCTCCAAACATACATTCTCAGAAACTACCTCCTCAAATTACGGCGGATGTTTGATACTAATATATTTCTCTTGGCCAGAAATGCCGCTTCTGCCAATGGTAGTCTGCTTTTATGTCGTCCTTGCTCTGTCCGTCATGACGTTTTGCTCGCTAGCCAGCAAAATTCCTTAACTTCAAGTACTTAGTGATCACCAATCCTGATATTTAATTTCTCGCTGTTCTCATTTCTACTGCGTCTCATTACTTTCTTCGATTCATTCTTAGTCCACATTCTGTACTCTTTAGATTGTTCAGTCCATTCAGTACGTCCTGTAATAATTCTCCAATTTCAGGATAGCAATTTCATCTACGACTGATCACCACTCATATCCTTTCACCTTTAATTTTAATTCCACTATTGAACCTCGTATTTTGTTCAGAGCTACTTCGATGTATGGGTTGCACAGTAGGGGCCAAAGACTACGTCCCTAACTTATACCCTTTTTAATCCGAACACTTCGTTCTTGGTCTTCCACGTTTACATTCCAACGAAATAGCGAGCGAAATTTTGAAATCTCAAATTTTAGTCCCGTCGATACATTCGCTGTGACCACGAACTCTTCCCGCTACTGTCAGTTTTGCCATGTTTATTGCATCAACGACAAGAATGTGCTGAATCAGTGCCGATCAGTTGCACTACTTTTTCTCGATACCTGAAAATGAAACAATGCTTGAGGCAGATTAAAACTGTATGCCGGACCGAGACTCCAACTCGGGACCTTTGCCTTTCGCACGCAAGTGCTCTACCATCTGAGCACCCAAGCACGACTCACGCACCGTCCTCACAGCTTCAATTTTACCAGTACCTCGTCTCCTACCTTCCAAACTTCACAGAAGCTCTCCTGTGAACCTTGCTGAACTAGCACTCCTGGAAGAACGGATATTGCGGAGACATGGCTTAGCCACAGCCTGGGGGATGTTTCCAGAAAGCGATTTTCACTATGCAGCGGAATGTGCGCTGGTAGGCAAAGTCCCGAGTTCGAGACTCGGTCCGGCAAACGGTTTTAATCTGCCAGGAGATTTCATATCAGAGTACACTCCGCTACAGAGTGAAAATCGCATTCTCAATGCTTAAGGCAAATTGTTCTTCAGATTATTTGCACAATTTCGGAGACTTAATTCAGTGTCTAGAACGCACACCATTCGGGTTGCCCAGTTCACCGGTCATTGCATAGGATGCTAGCATAGTGCATAAACCATGATGGCGCCTATCGTATCTTCCGATAGCTAAATCCTTAGATCTGTCTGCACTTTCAATGATTATTATTCTGTAACGTAACATCGAAAGCGGCGCATCTCGCTACGTCACTATTACAAGCACCAAATTTGATTTTTTTGTAGTACGATGTTCTGCCCAAGTCTAGCAAACACGGTAAAGCAACAACAGAGAATCATACTCAACACATAGCGCGGATACGCCTGTAGTATCGACTTCGTGCACAGCACAAGCTTTACACGTCCTAACAGAGCCCTCTTTTGTCGCTAATGTCAAGTGAGGCTAAACGAGAGAGCGTGAGTCAGTTTAATTGGTGAACGTTGGGATATTGTGCACGTCGTAGTTCAGAACGTTGTGTAGTCGCGTGATGCCAGACACGTGCAGCCGAAATATGTTCCATTGTTTGTTGTGGTCTGCAGTCCTGAGACTGGTTTGATGCAGCTCTCCATGCTACTCTATCCTGTGCAAGCTGCTTCATCTCCCAGTACCTACTGCAGCCTACATCCTTCTGAATCTGCTTAGTGTATTCATCTCTTGGTCTCCCTCTACGATTTTTACCCTCCACGCTGCCCTCCAATACTAAATTGGTGATCCCTTGATGCCTCAGAACATGTCCTACCAACCGATCCCTTCTTCTAGTCAAGTTGTGCCACAAACTCCTCCCCAATTCTATTCAGTACCTCCTCATTAGTTATGTGATCTACCCAGCTAATCTTCAGCATTCTTCTGTAGCACCACATTTCAAAAGGTTCTATTCTCTTCTTGTCCAAACTATTTATCGTCTATGTTTCACTTCCATGCATGGCTACACTCCATACAAATACTTTCAGAAACGAATTCCTGACAAATCTATACTCGACGTTAACAAATTCCTCTTCTTCAGAAACGCTTTCCTTGCCATTGCCAGTCTACATTTCATATCCTCTCTACTTCGACCATCATCAGTTGTTTTGCTCCCCAAATAGCAAAACTCCTTTAGTACTTTAAGTGCCTCACTTCCTAATCTAATTTCCTAGCATCACCTGAGTTAATTCGAGTGCATTCCATTATCCTCGTTTTGCTTTTGTTGATGTTCATCTTATATCCTCCTTTCAAGACTGTCCATTCCGTTCAACTGCTCTTCCAAGTCCTTTGCTGTCTCTGACAATTACAATGTCACCGGCGAACCTTAAAGATTTTATTTCTTCTCCATGGATTTTAATACCTACTCCGAATTTTTCTTTGTTTCCTTTACTGCTTGCTCAATATACAGAATGAATAACATTGGGGAGAGGCTACAACCCTGTCTCACTCCCTTCCCAACCACTGCTTCCCTTTCATGTCCCTCGACTCTTATAACGGCGATCTGGTTTCTGTACAAATTGTAAATAGCCTTTCGCTCCCTATAATTTACCCCTGCCACCTTTAGAATTTGAACGAATATTCCAGTCAACATTGTCAAAAGCTTTCTCTAAGTCTAGAAATGCTAGAAACGTAGGTTTGCCTTATGTTCCATAAGTCAATTTCTAATGCCCAATGAAATAATAAAAACGTATTGGGACGTAAAGCGCTAATGACTACCTGCTGTGTGGAGCACATTTTACGCTGTATGAAAATTATACTCTGTTAGAGATGAAACATTCTCAGTCAAGCCACCCGCAGAACTTTAAGTGCAGTTCGAGGGAACGACGGACAATAAGAAAGTAGATAAGACGTTCTGACAGTCTGTACTTGAGGTGATTAATGAAATACTATCGTTCCAGCAATGTAGTTTGTTTTTTCGCAGTTGATCATGATACCTGCGTGGGAAAACACCTGCGGACTGTAGTCCTAAATCATAAAAAATAAGGAGCTTACACTTGTTTTCAGGTAATTTTGCTTATCAGGTAGCAATACGGATGTATTTCATAAGCCAGCTAGTACACATCTTAATGTATTCTGCTGTTCCCAATAATACTATATTCTTATCACCATTTGAGGTTTAGTTCTTAAATGACCCCTTATCTTAAAATTTCTAAGAAATTGTTCGACGTAAAATAGTCCTTTCAGGGTATTTTTAATACCAATTATACACGCAGGCTACTTAATTCTAACGACACTCACAAACTTATAATTCCAACTAATACCATTATCGTCTAAGATACTAGTATTCTGTGGCTGATGATAGAGGGGTAGCATTGCACTCAATCCGCGATGTTATGCATTCTGTGCCGTCAAGTAAACAAAGGCTGAATGTGGAAAAGTAATCAAGCTGCTTGCCCACGAAATTGGAATTTGGTCAGGCGGCTGAAGAGCTGCTGAACGGAATGGAGAGTACCAAGGAAACAAGTTATAAGATGAAAAATGCAGACTGGAAGTAAGAAAAGCATTTATAAAAGGAAAATTTTAGTGTAGAAGTCACTCGAGTGCATTTGTCTAGAAGGTATACTTATAGAGAAGTGCTGGCCGCGGTGGTCGTGCGGTTCTAGGCACTTGAGTCCGGCACCGCGTGACTGCTACGGTCGCAGGTTCGAATCCTGCCTCGGGCATGGATGTGTGTAATGTCCTTAGGTTGGTTAGGTTTAAGTAGTTCTAAGTTCTAGGGGACTGATGACCTCAGATGTTTAGTCTCATAGTGCTCAGAGCCATATAGAGAAGTGAAACGTAGTAGGGAACGGTAGCTTCTGAAACGTGCTGCCAAAGATTAGATGGGTGAATCTAATAACCAAGATGAGGTACTGATTTCTTGTTGAGAAAAATCAGTGAGGCAACTTGACTAAAAAAAAGGATCGTTCAATGGGACACATTCTGAGGGAAGAGAGTGGATGGTGAAACATTTAGGTGATAGAGGGAGGAGTGCAGTAAGCTGCTTGGAATTTATGCACGTTGCTTACATGGTGGACGCCTGGAAGCGTCATCTCGCTGAACGTTTCCCACAATAAAATGGGTGAGACTATCTCAGCGTTTTAACACTTAAGCCCAGATTTCTAAGCAAAATGCGTGTATTTCTCCACACTTTCAGAGATAAGCAGAAATATTACACTTCGTAAAACACGCCTAGACAAGTACTTAACTTTTTATGCTAATTTATGTTAATTTTGTAAGAAAATATTTATATTAAAACAGCATATTTTAACGAGAACTCATTTTGAAATTTATTTTGTTTGGTGCGCGAAAAAGACTTTCTGCGACGAAAAGCTATGACTTGCAGAAACCTAATACCACGCGGAGTAAGGAGAGGTTCAAGAATAAATGAGCTAAAATAGAAATATGTTAAAAAGCAGCGTTGGGGAACGATCGCGTTGTAGTGGTACATTTTTCAAAGACCTGTGCTTACAGGGGAACCGTACGAACTCTCCCTCGCCAATTTATTTTGGCAGTGTGTGTGAGCACTCCAACATACGTAAACCGGAAGAGAGAACTCTCAACGTTTTCTGAAAACTCGAGGTTGAAATCTATACCACGGTTTATAGCGGTTTATATCGTTCAAGAAGTCCGTAGGCAAGCGAGTAAGCGCTTAGTTTTATAAACGCGAAGTTTCTGGATTGAATCACGCTTCCGGTACTTGTTTTTTTTTTCATTGCCCTAATTCTAAGAGATAAGCGTGGTGCGCGACGAAAATGTGAGCTGACGAAGAACCGTTTGTAAATATAAACCAAGTTTGTTTTGCAACAGACACACTGAAAGAACCATTCTCAGGCAAAAATTCGGCTTCCATAACACGTGCTCTGTCATAATAATTATCCTTTTCCATGTTTCTGTGATTAGTATTAACCGCTTTCGTGCATTCATGCAGTGCTCCATAGGTTTAGACATACTTTTCACAAATGTAGATACAATAATTTAAAATAAAATGGCTATAATAATTTGACTGAAAGCTCTTGTCTCCTGGTTTTGTATCCAGTCTCCTTACGGGAAACATTTGTCTACCTTTTTCCAACAAAGGTGTGACAATAATAAATGAATCATTAAATATTGAAAACTCTCAGTCACAATAAATTTGCCATAATGACGTGGGAATAAAAAAATATGCACCGGCAGTGGAATTTGATCAGACAGACATTGCACTTACGGAACTACGCATTTACTCGCTCGGCTTCGGACTCGTTATACATTCCTACATAAGCACGTCTATAATTCAGAAACACTATCTTCTCGATAGTCGCGTCTTCCTGTTCACGTAAGCTGAACTCTTAGTCCTGCCTGCGCCCCCCCCCCCCCCCCCCTACATACCCAGTCAATATGAATCAAATCTGCTAAGGGAATGGGGGAAGTTCGTACGGTTCCCTTGCAAAGCATTAAGAGATTCCGATGCGCTGTTGTGGAAATTTAATAGTGTGCAGCTTCGTACAATTTCAGGAGATTAGAAAACAAACACACAAAGAGTACTAGACAAAACTACACCGCGCGAAAACACTATGCAACAGTTTTCAGGAAGTAACTTTTAATATTCGGAATACACTTCAGCACGACAACTTACGTATTTCTATTGAAACCATGTATGCATCGAGACAGTGCGTGTGTAGTGCTGTAGTTGGTACTATGGAAGTGCACTAATACTCGCCCGAGTAAATCATTCCACTGTTCCCAAATTTTTCAATGACTTTCTTGATGCCAGAAGGAATACGGCCTGACAGCCTGTTATTTCTCAGTGACCCTGTTCCATATACCGCTGAAGCAGGAACTGGATTAAAAGTTCTTCACCCTTAATTTTCATTTATTTATTTATTTATTTATTTATTTATTTACAACAGTTCATGGGCAGCATATCTGATGATCTTTTATCACACATACATGGCATTTGAAGCCAATGGAGATTACTGAGCCAGAGAGAAGAACTGCAGTGATAAGTGAAAAATGTTCGTAACTCTACTTACGCGTTGTTTCTCTCGGAATGTAAGATGAATACGTTTTCTCTGCAATATTTCCGGTGGTGTTTTCTAGAAGGCAGTAAAGATCAAGTAACTTCTGTTAGTTCCTTAAGGAAGCACTTTGTGACGAAAACTATACGAGTTGCGGAAGAGACGTCACATGAAAGGTCGCTCTTCGCTTTGGCATCGATTTCCTTTAAAGTCGACCATGACCCATTTAGTTTGTGCGCGCTGTCTTCGCCGGTCATTCGTAATTGTTCAAGCGGAATGCCAGTTTCAGCCTTACACATGGGGGGAGATTTTATGCCTCCCGCCGGATGTATTTCAGTCACATCTGTGACGCGCTTACGTTTGTCAGAGCAAATAATTCCATGCGGACGACACTTGCAATCATATGCAACAAGTTTTTTTCCAGTATTTTCCGACTTCCGTTGATTACATATTTCACCATTCTCTCTAACAAAATTAATTTTGAAAAGAAAGAAGTTCGAGAATCCAGGCTTTCTCAGCGAAACCACATCTGGTGATCAGCCGAGTAAAGATGTCTTAGCAGCAGCATTGAAAATTTTTTCTCCTCCTTTACGCAAAGTTTTTCCATGTAGCACGTGACGTTATCGTAATTACAAACGGCTGGAAACAGCGCAGGCGGGGCAGATGATCCGTACGTCCCTGCTCCTACAGGTCCTTGTCACGATACTTCAGCTGCAGAAAAGGAAACAGACGGGACCTGGCACTAGGGAAGTCTTCAGTGAAGTTCCAAGAAGCCGAAATTGACTGTTGGAAAACCACAAGCGCCATCATTAATAGGGTGTGTAGCAGATCTGCAAAGCAGCTCGCAGCAGCAAACGGCACGACACACCAGTCTCAAAACAAAATGGTTCAAATGGCTCTGAGCACTATGAGACTTAACATCTGAGGTCATCAGTCCCCTAGAACTTAGAAGTACTTAGACCTAACTAACCTATGGACATCACACACATCAATGCCCGAGACAGGATACGAACCTGCGACCGTAGCGGTCGCGCGGTTCCAGACTGAAGCGCCTAGAACCGCTCGGCACTCCGGCCGGCCAATCTCAAAACAGCTCCTACAACTAAACACCTTGACTTTCATCCACTCGTGCCATCGCTGGCACCTCATCTCCGCAGAAGCTCTTGTAATAATTATGGGAAACACTATCTGTGCATTCTTCGAGATAACCTGACGATTCATTCACCACTATAATACTTATGACAAACACTATCCAAACCTAACCGGAACCCTTCCCACTAAAAATCCGAACCAATAACACACGACGAACATATTACCAACAGGCCCAACATGGTGGCTACATTTCATGAGATATTAGCACTCAAACACTAACATCACACACGGAAATGATAAACAGTCCTGCCCTCCTAACTTTTCCTCTCCCTCCAGATGTAAAGGACAAACACTCGTCTTTCATATCTCAATACCTTCTCTCATTCGCAACTTACACGAGCCTCAACTTATCAAGGCTCAAGCATATTCACGAGTACGTAACTTGCCGAATCGCTGCTTGGAGACGGTACTATTTCGTGTAACTTAAGATTGCTCAAAAACACATTTACATATCGAGAGGAAGAGGCTAAGGCGATCAGGAAGAAAACGAAAGCTGTCCTTGGTTTTCAGAGTGCTACTGAAAATTACTCTTAGTGGAAGGAAGGGGAAACGTCACCTACAGATCAGAACCGCCAATATCATTTGCTACCTATCTGAGATTGTTCAGTGGCCTGTAGATTTAACTGCACTTCGTCACCGTTCGCGGATCAGACAAACTGGGTCACGGAAAATGATCTCGGCACAAAAGAAGCTATTGGCACTACCAACGCAATATTTGTCGTGCAGTATTGAAGCGCGACTGCTCTTTCAGTAACTCGTCGCGATGACTGGACAGGTTTCGGCAAAATCGACCGGCGGAGCGGCAGTGAGGTACGGGGTTCTTGCGCTGTGTCTGAAGGCTGACAGCGCAAAACTCCAACGCTGCCTCACGGTAAACTTCTTGGATGTGGGAGAGATGAACTTGGTTGCACTTTGATGCGTCTCTGGGAAGACTCCGCCACTAATTGAAGATATCTGCGGCAGACACTAATTTCCATTGCCGTTTCATTACTTTAATTTCGGGTACACGTCATTTTTTCGGCGGGTGGCAGCATTACTCGACACAGCCACTGAGTTGATAGGCTGTTGTCAAACATTTTAGAAGGTAAACAATGTTCAAGACAGAAAAAATCGTGAACTAAAGCATCACGACCAACAGTTTTAGTAACTTTTTTGCGCCAATACAATAAGTATAATCAATAGACAACGGGTAGACAGGGCATATGCAACGGCAAGAAGTGCTTATAATTCAATGTAGAGATGTTTAATGTCTGTTCCCTGCTAAAGAGTGAGCCATATTGCAAAAAATTGTGGAGCGATGCATCAAACTGAACATTAACTGCTGTCAAACAAGACAATTTCTTATGACAAATTTCCAGTGTTATCCCAGTACACGAAGACCAGGAAAGGTCTACTACCGGAGAAAATCGTGTAGTCGCAAATTTTTGCACATCATACTACAATCCTGACAGGAGGGGGGAGGAGCTGCTTAAAAGTCACTGTCTTATATTTATCTTCTAGTAACTCAAACCACGACTTTCTAGACAAAAATTACATCACATTTCGTACAAAAAAATACATTTTTTCTCTGGCGGTAATAGATACAGAGTACGAGGGATGGAAAAATCGCAGATTATTAAAACTATTGTTCTAACGGTAAATAATTTGTGTCTTTAAATGGAGTTAGAAGTTAATAGTAAATGTGTTTACCACATCTAAATGGAACAGAGCCATATTGAGGGATAAATCGTGTCCTGGGAGTGTAAGAGTGGCGGAGGGTCGACGTGTGGAGCAGAGGCGCCTGGGGGGGGGGCAGGTAGCCACGTTTTCATGCACCTCTCCACAGGTCTGCAGGCTGCAGGTCGAGGCGGTGACTCGCCACTATCTGCCCCACTACGTCACAAGAAGCAACTACGAAATGTGAGAGGTCATACACAAGACTGCTAAAAGGAATTCGTTAAACTTTGGTTACACGATAAATCAGTCTAATCTAAAAGCCGTAAATTCAACGAAATACGTAGGTATTACAATTACGAACAACTTAAATTGGAGAGAACACACAGAAAATGTTGTGGGGAAGGCTAACCAAAGGCTGCGTTTTATTGGCAGGACACTTAGAAAATGTAACAGACCTACTAAGCAGACTGCCTACACTACGCTTGTACGTCCTCTTTTAGAATACTGCTGCGCGGTGTGGGATCCTTACGAGGTAGGACTCACGGAGTGCATCGAAAAAGTTCAAAGAACGGCAGCACGTTCTGTATTATCATGAAATATGGGAGAGAGTGTCACAAATGATACAGGATTTGGGCTGAAAATCGTTAAAAGAAAGGCGTTTTTCGTTGCGACGGAATCTTCTCACGAAAATCCAATCACCAATTTTCTCCTCCGAATGCGAAAATATTTTGTTGACACCGACCTACGTAGGGAGGAACGATCACCACGATAAAATACGGGAAATCAGAGCTCGTAGTTAAAGATATAGGTGTTTATTCTTTCCGCGTGCTATACAAGATCGGAATAAGAGAATTGTGAAGGTGGTTCGATGAACCCTCTGCCAGGCACTTAAATGTGATTTCCAGAGTACCCATGTAGATGTAGATATTTCACGAAATTGTACGGACTGCTCACAGCGTACCTCGTGAATCACTGCAGACAACGTGCCAACATGCCCGCAGAGCGTTTATTTAGCACAAAATGCGTTAACACTACATGGGAATGCAGACATGCGTTACTAATAACACTAATGCAGGTAATGCATATGGACAGAGAGCACGCAAATCTCTACACACAGTTAAACACTGCTAGAGAAGAGTGATTCTGAGCCATCCTGTACGGCAGTAATGTTTTCCTGGAAAATACAACTTCCCCACCATGAGCGTTGCTCGCTTTTCAGTTTACAGACAGGCTATATCTACCCAGGATTTCCTGTACAGTTCTCTTATGTGAGAAATAAAAAAAACCACACCAGGCTCGTGTTTATATAGTGGACTTATTTTCAGTTTATTAGGTGAGTACTTATCTGCAGTTAAGCTACTGTGTATTCCTGCGTAATTTGTAAATGTGATGAGGTCAGTGACCTTCGTAGTTGTGGGCGAGGGGGGTGGGGGGTGGGGGGCAGTGAGTGGATTGGTAAATGTTGCACCCTGCTGCTGCGTTTTTGTCAGTGGTGGTGAATTAGTGAATGACCAAAAGTTACTGCTCTTCTTTCACATCTTCCGAGATGGGTGTGAATATATCTGACAATGGGATTGATCAAATCCAGAGCAGTAATCTATTGCAATGCATTGCTGGATCTGTTTAAATATAAGAAGTTCTATAACTCCTAGGTGACCTACTTCTGTTGCAGAGAGAAAATTTAGGCCTTTCGACCTTTTCAGATTTCGGGAGAGCTGAGAATGGGGTGATGCAATTGATACCTATCATGGTGTAAAAATATTCCAGCCAGTGAAAGTGGAGGTAATGAAGCAGACTTTGTCGAATAGATACTGATAGCAAGTTACACTTGGAACAGGCTCTTCGATGTGGTATACAGTCGACAGTTGCAGCAGTTGAGTTTTTCTGCATAACAGCAAATAAGTACTCAAACTGAAAACAACTTCACTATATAAACACGAGCTCAGTTACTATTTTGTCTACTCACATAAGAGAACTTTAAAGAAACGCTAGGGAGGTATTGTCTGTAAACCGAAAAGCGAGCAGCACTATTGGTGGGGAAGGTCGCCATTTCCGGAAGATCACTCGCTCCAGCTGCCGTTAGGGATGACTAAGAATTTCTCCTCTAGCAGTGTAGAACTGTGTGCAGATATTAATGTAGATTCTGTCCATGTGCATCACATGCTTTAGTGTTATTGGTAACTCATATCTGCATTCCATGTAGTGGTAAAGCATTTTGCATTAAATAAACCTTCCAGAAGCTTGCCTGCACACTGCGTCGCCAATGATTCATTAGACGCACAGTGGAGGGACCGTACAGCTTCCTGAAACACCCTGTAGCTGCTTCTTGTGAGATCGTGGGGAATCACTTGCACTGCCTTTAGTCTGCAGACCTCTGAAGGATGGAAAAGCATGAACAAATCCAGCTGCCTGCCTTCCCTTCGCACTTCTACCCCGCACATCTCTCCTCTCCAACCCTGTTACACGCCCAGAACACATTTAATCCCTTAATATGGCTCTACTGGTACACTCAATTAGTATGTTTTTTAACCCCCTCCATTTACAGATGAGCATCAATTCTACACCTCTGGAATATGTTTATCTGCTATTTTTCCATCTTCTGCATTGTTTAAACTATTAGAGTAAAAAGGAATGATCTTTATGTAGGATATTTGTGTACTTCAATTTTGTACTGGACACATTTTCGCTAGAAGCCGCAGTGTGTGTGTCATTCGAGAAAAAAATGACATTTAAACTCACCCCCAATCCAACGCTCATATCACACTGGTCAGTATTTTTAGTATGTTGTTCAGGAGACACAATCTTAGCACCATGCAAAAATTTGCGACTGCATTTTTTCTTAACTTTCTTTCGTCAGGTTCCTTTTTGCCTCGGGATTCCATCGGCAAAAAGGTGGACGTCATCTGTGAAGCTTGCCTTGCCACATTGTCACTTGTTGCAGTCAAAATATCAAACAAGTGGCATTACAGGTACATCGCTACATTTCCAGGTGTGAACAACTTAGTGTGACACAAAGCACGATAGTATTTCTGCAGGGTCATCTCAAAATAATTCCTAATCCCTTTGGCTCAGATGTTTCAAGCCCAGGAAACTAGCTTTGATTCTCCAAAACTAGTTTTTTCTATTGTGCAGAACCAATTGCGTCAAGTGGATAACAAAGTATTACCAGGCAGGAAGAAAGCTGATACCCACACGTTTGCGACTAATCTATCAACAAGCGACTAGCTCGTTTAGATTTTGTACTACATGCACCTTTAGATTCGCAACAATCGTTACAAACTGGAAGATAAGCAACAGACGCTCGGTCGATGACGGTGTCACACTGGAGAAGGAAATCTGCCTCCTTTTCAGAGCTGTTTACAGAAGCCACGGAAAACAAATCTGACTGGCCACAAGGGGATCTGAACCGCTCCGGATGAGTTTGCCTTACTGCAGCATCCAATGCCTATTTAAGGCCCAAGCAAAACAAGCTGCACCTTAGGACGCCATCGGAGCCCAGCTGCAAAACGGATTTCTTAAGGCCTTACCAAGAGCCTAACGAAAGGCGACTAATGGCTGTGTGGAAAAAAGTTATCGAATGAGCTCTGGCACTATCTCGCTGGTTTGATTGAACTGCAGAGTAGTTCTTAGTTAAGACAGGCGATGATCACTCAGTGTACATTCCAAGGTGGAAACAGCCTGCTACATACATACGCAGATGTAGTGTTGGGTTAGAGTGATACAGTCCCTGCCCTCCCCATCCCCTCGCGCTTTCTTTCCCTCCGTCGCCGAAATGCTGGCTGCGATGACACTGATTTATAATGCAGCCTGAGATCTAGATTTGGCTGAAATGTGACAATTTGGTTGAGAGTTGGCGAAGATAACGAATACGAGTCAAAGGTTTTGATAGCAGGTTGACCTCTATCGTGGCTAATGTTTACGTTCGCGCCGTATGTAAATGCACTTTGCCATACCGGTGTTTAACATACTATTCGTCAAACGGAAGTGCAAGTTAAATTCAGAAAACTTATGTTGGGCAATGGATAAGCCTCCGACGATTATTTTGATGCATATTATGTACATACATGGTAGATAAACTCCAAAAAATGGAATGGGGTTCCACAACGTTATTTTTTTCGCCCTCTATTAGAGTATTGAGAGAACTAGGCGCAAGAAGTTCATGTAGCTCTATTTGATGAAACCTAATTTCTTAAATTATTTACTGGACAAAATTTAGCGTTTCATGTTCGCTTACAGAGTAAGAGCTATCTTACAAGACCAAAGGGTTATCAGTGCCAGTATACAGCTGCGGCTGCTAATGATTTCTGTCGAGATCCTGTAAGTATTAATGTTACGAGTAACTACAAGTACGTCACAGTTGCAAGGTAGTTGCAGAATCTACACCCCCCCCCCCCCCTCTCATGGCTGCCGTAGCAAAAAATTCTTCCCAAGCGGCACCCCCAGTATCAAGTTTATCAGTTGGATCTTTGATGTTAGTAGCATTTCAAGGCGCCAGTGCTGGGTAGTTAGAAAAGGGATTTTCTCTGTTTCTCTCCTCCCCGTATTTGTGTTTTGTTCCTCTTAATGATATTTTCTAAAGCTTTAGTTCAGTGTAGCGTTTAGTTTATTACACTTAAAACCATACATCTCTCATGTAACTTATCGTTAAGGTAGGCCGATGCACTTCCAAGTTATGAGGACTTCAAGTGACAGTCCTCACGTCATTAGAGACTAATGTAGCGTTAGACTCTACAAACAGCATTGCAGCATTCTGAACAGAAAGTTAATTACTGACACCTTTTCCTGTCTCCAGTGTTTTTCTTTAACATTACTCAGTTTGATAGCTTCCTTTGTATTGCTGTACTCAGATCCATAGCATCTATTAATAATGTATCACACCCTGTTTACTGCACTGTTGTGCAGCTGGTCGTGTAAACATACTTATTTAGTTGGTCCACCTTAGGCAGCTAGCCAGTGCACAGACCTAGATTATAAAAGCTGTTCGAGATGTACGTTTCTTAAATACGACGAACGCCTCTGAAATGCGGCTAACAGTAAACTAAACAGGTGTCTGCATGATCTTCCCCAAAATTCTACTTCTGGATATTCGATGACAATGTGATGGGGTTTTACACTTCCCAGAACTGTGCAATCAGAAATACCGATACGGGCAGAGGGCGTCACTCACCAGAAAAACAGCACCGAGACGGGATTTGCGGTGGCCCGCGGGTTGGGGTTGGACTTGCGCCTCGTCGTGTCCATAGCGCCGGCACTCACTCACTGACCGGCGGCAGACGCCACAGCAGACTGAGGGGCGCGCGCGCTTCTGCTGACTGGCCACATGGCCAGGGCGGTGCTCCCCTCCCCTCCCCTCCCCTCCCCCCACCACCTCACCAGCAAACCAACTGTTCGGCCGCTGTTGACCCCAGTCTGCGACTGCGTGCTGCGCGGCTCCGCCTCGCCATACGAACAATGGAGCAGCTGCTGCAACAGCCACTTCTCATGCTACACGCACAACAGACTGCACTGTCAGCAGAGATCTGACTCGCACGGCGCCCAGCTACAGGGTCCAACTGAAAGTTTAGTAGCAGGGTTTCCTGCCCGTTCGAAGCGTGATGGTCTGTTCACATGCGCCAGAATTTGTATTTATGTTTATCTGTGTATCCTGAGTCACAAATAACGGGAAACTTCACAAATACCAACCGTTCTCTCTTCTTCCTTCTCTTCACAGTGTGACGGTTTCCTAAGTCCACCTCAGTGAAATAGATTGCCTTCATCCCAAGCGAAAAGGTTAATAAGTAACATACGAGTATGTCTATAAAGGGTGTTCAAAGCAGTCTGAAAAGTTTGTGAGGGTGTTACAAGGGAAGTTGTGCTGAGAAATAGTTGTTAGGAAAATAGGATTCAACAACTTGCGCCTTTTCAGAGTTATTTAGCATTGAAGTTAGACCACCAGGTCGTCGCACGCGCGAATTCAAGCAGCGTGCCAGAGACAGTGTCACCAAACTTATTCTTCGTTTGGTTTCCTCAAACCGAACAAACATAGCTTTTGCTCAGATAGCTTAAATTCATCACTTCCGAAAGACGAGCGTTGCAACAAGTGGTTAACTCGCGGACCAGCAGATGTCTGTGCGTTACCGCATTTTAGCGCGTGCAAGTGCTTGAATTTGCACGCGCAATTACATGATTGGGTAACTTCAGCGCTAAATAACTCCGAAACGGTGCAAAGTATCGAGTTTTTCTTAACATTTATCTATCAGCACAGTCTCCCAAGCAACACCTTTACAAGCTTTCCAGAGAGTTTTTGACCTCCCGTGTATAATTCTGCTTGGGCATAGCATCGCATAGTCGTGAAAAGTAGTACGCCTAATGCTTCTACAGAGTGTGCGGAAATTTCCGTTAAGAACATCTAGGACTTGTAGAGGGGAGGGAGTACATAATATTTTGAACAGAAACCCATAGGAACCCACGTCCAGAAACATCATCCAACGACGCTATAGAGCGTCACCAAGTTATACGCACCGGCGCCTGTAAATGTGTGGTTCTGTGATCATGTTACTAACTTTGAAGGATTATGGAGAAGGATAAATTTATCAATTTGATTTAAAGATCCCTGTAGCGGAAACGAGCGAGTCAAAAGTTTTAAGTGAAAATCAAAAATGGTTCAAATGGCTCTGAGCACTATGCGACTTAACTTCTTAGGTCATCAGTCGCCTAGAACTTAGAACTAATTAAACCTAACTAACCTAAGGACATCACACACATCCATGCCCGAGGCAGGATTCGAACCTGCGACCGTAGCGGTCGCTCGGTTCCAGACTGTAGCGCCCAGAACCGCACGGCCACTTCGGCCGGCCAGTGAAAATCATTCTGGTACATCTGACAGTGGAATACATGTACCAATGCTGTTGTTGCTAAGACTGTAGGGTAGGCAACTCTCAGAGATGGTAGTATGGACCAAAACAGGAAAAAAACTCCAGTAAACATGGCCTCTGAAATCCATACCTGAGGAGCTATGAGCATTTGTTCACCTTCACTAGTGCGAAACAAATCTCCTCTATTGAACTAATAGCTCCTGACGTATGCACCGAGCGAGGTGGCGTAGTGGTTTAGACACTGGACTCGCATTCGGGAGGACGACGGTTCAATCCCGCGTCCGGCCATCCTGATTTAGGTTTTCCGTGATTTCCCTACATCACTCCAGGCAAATGCCGGGATGGTTCCTCTGAAAGGGCACGGCCGACTTCCTTCCCCATCCTTCCCTAATCCGATGACCACGCTGTCTGGTCTCCTTCCCCAAAACCAACCAACCAACCTGACGTATGCATTTTAGAGCCCATGTTTACTAGACATAGTTTCTTGTTTTGATCCATACTACCACCTCTGAAAGTTGCCTACCCTACAATCTTACCAACAACTGTACCAGTGCATGTATTCCACTGTCAGACACATCAGAGAGGTTTTCGCTTATGACTTTCGACTGGTTCGTTTCCGGTATAGGAATTCTTACCTCAAATTGATATATTTATCCTTTTTCATCATCCTCTAAAGTTTGTAACATCATCACGGAATCGTCCTGTGTATACACACATTTCCAGGCGCCGGGAGCTATAATTTTGACACTCTATTAGTATTCTCGGATAATGTTTCTGGACATGGGTTCCTATTCAAAATGTTATGTACTCAAAAATGGTTCAAATGGCTCTGAGCACTATGCGACTCAACTGCTGAGGTCATCAATCGCCTAGAACTTAGAACTAATTAAACCTAACTAACCTAAGGATGGCACACAACACCCAGCCATCACGAGGCAGAGAAAATCCCTGACCCCGCCGGGAATCGAACCCGGGAACCCGGGCGTGGGAAGCGAGAACGCTACCGCACGACCACGAGATGCGGGCGTGTTATGTACTCAGTCGCCTCTACAGGTCCCAGAAGTTTGTAATGGTAAGTCCCTAACAACTCGTGTAACTGAGGAGAGGGAGAAAACGGTTGCAATTTGTGGCGTTTCCCTTTACTTGTGACGCAGGACACACAAATAAACATAAATGCAAGTTCTGGCGAATATGGATAGACCATTCACGCTTCGAACGGGAGAATTTTAGGAAACTGTGGGTTCATCCGTAAAGGAGACCGCATATAGAACACTAGTGCGACCCATTCTTGTCTACTACTCGCATATTTGGGATCCGCTCCAGGTCGGATTAAGGGCAGACATAGGAGCAATTCAGAGGCGGCCTGCCACATTTATTGCTGGTATTTTCTAACAGTAGGCAAGTGTTATGGAGTGATTCTTCAACTTCTCCCGGCGTATTTCTTGCACGAACAGTCCACGGGTGTACTGCCGGTCCATAGTGTCCAAAGGGCACAATATTTCGGCGATCAGGCATGTCGCCATCGTCAGGTGCGCTGACGAACTGAGCTCCTGAGTAAGGGTTTGATTTTTTTTTTTTTTTTTTTTTTTTTTTTTTTTTTTTTTTTTTTTTTTTTGAGATGGGGCCCCTCCACGCTCGCACCAACCTGCTGACCAAACCGAAAGTTCCACTGTCACTTCCGTCAACACGTTAGTTATCTAGTAAATGGATAACAGGATATTGGGCTGTGATGATGTCCGTGCGTCTGGGTAAGCCTACGCATTAACACGGTCCATCAGGTGATAGATAGTGGACGAAACGCGAGTGAGGGTAGCGGTTTGAAGAGCAGAGGGAAAAAAGTGCCAAGGCTCGTGCCGTGGGGGAAAAAAAAACCTCTGCGACAGTGGGATGGGTAGTAAGAGCAGTAGTGGCTTACTAGCTGCGATACAATGTTGGATCTGTTAGTATGGGTATCATGCATCATTACCGTGGCAAGCGGTGGCGATGTATCCCAGTTGCTGCAGCCGCTACATTCCTGGAACAATCAAGATCGTTATATAGTAGCGGGAGATCGGCCATAGATCATCTCACTGTGTGGGGGATGTGTGGAGTTTGTCTGCATGCAGTGTACGGTACGGCTTCCCTGCGTGGTGCCAGTTTTTCGGCAGTGTATTCCAGCTGGATATCCAGTAATGGCGTCTGATTAACAGGGGCTCACCTGTACCGTTGTGTTTGCGTGTGCTAGGCCATAGATGTTAGGTCCTTACAAGTATGTCTTTTGGTCTTTTGTGTTTCCATCTATGGTTGTGGTCGTAATTCCCCAGATTCAGAATAAACGGGTTCTGCGAATGTCTGGAGTTTCTGCATAGTCTTGTGGTGAGTTTGTGGATTACCTCCGTGAGAGTCTCAAGTCGGTATTCCCGGTGAAAGTCCGCGATTCGTGTGTATCGTGGAGCATTGCTTAAGATTTTGAGTACTTTGTTTTGTATGAGCTGCAGACGGCGCAGGCGTGTGGGCGCAGCGTATCCGCAGACAGGAGCTGCGTACGTCATCAGGGGTCGGATAAGTGTCATGTACATGGACCTCGACACCCTTCTGTTCAGTGTGCTACGCCTGTTGAGCATAGGATAGAGCTGTTTGAGCCTCGCGCTAGCTCGGTTGGTCATGTGTTGTATGTGGTCCCCCCAGAGTAATTTCCGGTCCAGCCAGACACCGAGGTATTTGACTTTCTCACGGAAACGCATTGGGCGTCCATGTAGAGTTATTGGTCTGCACTATCGGTGTTTGCGCAGTTGGTTCGGTCTTCTAGTGAACAGAACGGCTTCGCACTTGTCGACGTTTACTCTAACACGCCATTTCTCCAACCGAGGCTCGGCCACTCTGAGTGCAGTCTGTAAGCGTGACGTAATGTTTGATTGTTTCCAATCTTGCGCGAGGATGGCTGTGTCATCCGCGTAGATTGCCATCGTTGTGTTGTGTTGTGTGTGGCTGGGAGATCGTTTATGTAGAGGTTAAACAGTAGGGACCCTAGGATGCTTCCCTGGGGTACTCCCGCGTGTATACCGTGTCGTGTTGATTGTGTTCCCTGCACGTCAGTGTTGAAACTCCTGTCTGTGAGGTATGAGTGTATTAGACGCACCAGCCCGTCGGGAAATCCCGCGTCGCTGAGTTTGCGAATGAGGCCGTTGTGCCATAGACGGTCTCAGGGCGGGCGGCCGTCCTAAATCCCCTCCCCCCGCGAGGCGTTCTCTCCGCGGCTGCGCGTCGGCGGTCGCTGAGAGACTGGCTGGCGGCGGCGTGTGTGGTGGCGTCGGTGTGACTGCCTCGTCCGCCCCGGTCGCTCGTTCGTTTTCTTTGCTGAGCCCTCTTTCTAATTAGACTCAGTGCTGGTTCCCATGCCTTGCTGACGTTATAGCCGCCATCTCTGTTGATGAGTCCGTCCCTGGTACGAATTTCGATGGCCTCTCTAACGACGCTGTCCCAGTGTTTAAGATGTCTGTGCCAAGACCCTGGTATGTCGGTAGTCCATTCCGTGATTTTCGGACAAACAGGGCTCTGCGAATGCCGACTTGTTTGGGTACATAAGTCGAGTGTGCCTCTGATGTTCTCGGAAACGATCTTCGATTTAGGACGGCCGCCCGCCCTCAGGAGCTCAGTTCGTCAGCGCACCTGACGATGGCGACACGTCTGATCGCCGAAATATTGTGCCCGTTGGACGCTATGGACCGGCAGTACACCCGTGGACTGTTCGAGCAAGTATTATGGAGATGCCTCAAGGACACCAACTGGAATCCCTGGAGTGAAGGTGACGTTCCTTTCGAGGAACACTATTGAGAAAATTTAAAGAACCGACATTTGAAGCTGACTCCAGAACGATTCTACTGCCACCAACGCACATTTCGCGTGAGGACCCCGAAGGTAACGGAAATTCGGGCTCGTTCGGAGTCATACAGGTAGTCGCTTCTCCCTCGACCTGTTTGCAAGTGGAACAAGAAATGAAATGAGCAGCAGTGGTACAGGGTCCCCAGCGCCACTCACCGTACGGTGTATTGCGGAGTATGCGCTGAGGTGTGGTCATGGGTCCTCCGGACACAGCTACTTTGATGCGATAATAAAAAAGAGTTTTAATTTTTAAAAAGGTTATTAAACATTGAGTGTAAACATTACCAAACGTCGTATTTAAGAAGCTCAACGACAGTACCTTCCATCTTTTACCTTTGCTTGCACTTACATAAATCAGTCTAAACTAAGAACATGTCATGAAAAACAATATATAAACAAGGATAAAAACTGTTTCTTAAATTGTAAATTTTGCTTCTTAAAAGCATAAAACAAAACTTTTTGTATTGGCTTTCTGGCCGTGCCGATTCAGCCATCTCAATGGTACTGTCGATCATGACGATCTGAGAGTAAGGACAACACAACACCCAGCCCCCGAGAGGAGCATCCGCCGCGCTGGTCGCGCAGCTACCAAGGCGGGCAACAACAACTATCTCCCTACATAAATACTCTGATAGTAGCCAAAGTGAGCCAAGTTACATGCACCAATTAGACTCGTGCTAACAGGTGGCTTGGACTTGGCGCACGAGTGTACAGTCACGACCAGTCGTTAGCACAAACTCTTCGTCATTGTCGGAAACTCATTTTAAGAATTTGTGGTCGGTTACGCGCAGGTGTTGAATTTCCACCAGTTTCGTCATCGCAGCTGCATGATTCATCGTTCACCCATTCCTCTAATATGTTATGTCGATTTCCAAAACTCCTATTTAGATTTGCCATTATAATACCTGAAATAAAGTAATAAAACTGAAGAAGTAACGAAACAAATAAAGCGAGTATCTGTAGCGATGGGCCCAGTCGACCCTCGCCACCAAGACGTCCACCATAGCACTACTGACGGTAGGTACCAAGAGCGGGTGCAGCGTTGGCTCCCTCTACATTTCTTACACACGTTCAGACACAGATCGAGGGTGCACTGGAGCTACGACTACAGTTAGAAAATCTGACA
This sequence comes from Schistocerca americana, assembly GCF_021461395.2. NCBI lineage: Eukaryota > Metazoa > Arthropoda > Insecta > Orthoptera > Acrididae > Schistocerca > Schistocerca americana. The sequence goes on along the minus strand of NC_060120.1, from coordinate 3,993,901 downwards.
AAAATCCCCACGTGACTGCGACCCTAAATAACCAACTGACTGCATAATGTTAATGCTCCGTCGCCACGGGAAGCCTCTCATGAAAATAATGAAGGTGGAAATTCCGGAGGATAAACAGCTGTCCTAACTCTTAAGCGTCGATTAAGACTTTTCGTCTCAAAACTTTGTCACTCTAACGCAACTGTAAAAACACGAAGCGTATTTCTCTCATCTATTCACTCATACTATTTAAAATGCAAATGCTGACTGAAGATAAACGTTGTTTTTCAATAAAATTGCAATCCCTGCGTCTCCTTGTATTACCTTACCAAATCTCTCTTCAGAATATACAGTCCTAACCTGGAGCAAGTAAACGGCGCTAGCCCACAATCAGCGTTTGGTTTTCAACCTTTTAGAAGTAGCCGTGTTTACCGACTAAATTATGCGAATTCAGGTCCACCTATTATGCCAACAACTGTTGTTTGTAAATGCCCAAACATGCTCCAGCACATTCGTGCCAACATCAGTCCCGTAAAATGCAAAAATATTTGAAGTACTAATTATGCTAACGACTTGGGCCTGAAAACAGTTCATGTCCGTAACTGCCATTACCGCTACCTTCTCCTCTACATTGTTAGATTCTGTAAGGTCCTCTTTACATTATTGTATACCGGCGGCTTGTCTTCAGCAGCTAAATCAAGTTAATTGGCGAGTTAACAAACAATTTCATCGAAAACTTAACTTTGTTGAACGAAAATACACTCCTGGAAATGGAAAAAAGAACACATTGACACCGGTGTGTCAGACCCACCATACTTGCTCCGGACACTGCGAGAGGGCTGTACAAGCAATGATCACACGCACGGCACAGCGGACACACCAGGAACAGCGGTGTTGGCCGTCGAATGGCGCTAGCTGCGCAGCATTTGTGCACCGCCGCCGTCAGTGTCAGCCAGTTTGCCGTGGCATACGGAGCTCCATCGCAGTCTTTAACACTGGTAGCATGCCGCGACAGCGTGGACGTGAACCGTATGTGCAGTTGACGGACTTTGAGCGAGGGCGTATAGTGGGCATGCGGGAGGCCGGGTGGACGTACCGCCGAATTGCTCAACACGTGGGGCGTGAGGTCTCCACAGTACATCGATGTTGTCGCCAGTGGTCGGCGGAAGGTGCACGTGCCCGTCGAGCTGGGACCGGACCGCAGCGACGCACGGATGCACGCCAAGACCGTAGGATCCTACGCAGTGCCGTAGGGGACCGCACCGCCACTTCCCACCAAATTAGGGACACTGTTGCTCCTGGGGTATCGGCGAGGACCATTCGCAACCGTCTCCATGAAGCTGGGCTACGGTCCCGCACACCGTTAGGCCGTCTTCCACTCACGCCCCAACATCGTGCAGCCCGCCTCCAGTGGTGTCGCGACAGGCGTGAATGGAGGGACGAATGGAGACGTGTCGTCTTCAGCGATGAGAGTCGCTTCTGCCTTGGTGCCAATGATGGTCGTATGCGTGTTTGGCGCCGTGCAGGTGAGCGCCACAATCAGGACTGCATACGACCGAGGCACACACGGCCAACACCCGGCATCATGGTGTGGGGAGCGATCTCCTACACTGGCCGTACACCACTGGTGATCGTCGAGGGGACACTGAATAGTGCACGGTACATCCAAACCGTCATCGAACCCATCGTTCTACCATTCCTAGACCGGCAAGGGAACTTGCTGTTCCAACAGGACAATGCACGTCCGCGTGTATCCCGTGCCACCCAACGTGCTCTAGAAGGTGTAAGTCAACTACCCTGGCCAGCAAGATCTCCGGGTCTGTCCCCCATTGAGCATGTTTGGGACTGGATGAAGCGTCGTCTCACGCGGTCTGCACGTCCAGCACGAACGCTGGTCCAACTGAGGCGCCAGGTGGAAATGGCATGGCAAGCCGTTCCACAGGACTACATCCAGCATCTCTACGATCGTCTCCATGGGAGAATAGCAGCCTGCATTGCTGCGAAAGGTGGATATACACTGTACTAGTGCCGACATTGTGCATGCTCTGTTGCCTGTGTCTATGTGCCTGTGGTTCTGTCAGTGTGATCATGTGATGTATCTGACCCCAAGAATGTGTCAATAAAGTTTCCCCTTCCTGGGACAATGAATTCACGGTGTTCTTATTTCAATTTCCAGGAGTGTATTTCGCGACTACCATTTGCGGTTAATTAAGAGTAATTTTTGAAGTATCCATCCTAATCTGCATGCTCTTCTGTTGTGGAAATGCACACAGAAACACGATACACGTTGAGAAACTCCATCACAAACTACACATTTGCGCGTAACGAAACACAATGTCTATGTTGCTGCTGTTGTGTTCACTTGTTTTCGTATCAGTCTGGTATCAAACTCTCTCTCTCTCTCTCTCTCTCTCTCTCTCTCTCTCTCTCTCTCTCTGTGTGTGTGTGTGTGTGTGTGTGTGTGTGTGGTCATAGTTTCTGTATAGTTCCTTTCCTGTGTTAAATAGTACGTCATTGCGTGTAATGTAGTGCACCGTACATAATCTGTTTTTAGTCTACTAATACCTCTATATGTGGAAGTATTCTTCTGTCATACGTTTTTAGTAAAGACTATGGCTCGATTTTAGTATTTTTAAATCTGTGTCTATTTCATTTTTATAAACAACAGTTGTCTGCATAATAGACGGCCCCGAATTCCCATAATACCGTCAGTCCGGTTCGATACAAAGCAACAACTACTTTATTACAATACAATGTTAATTTCCTTTATTTGAAAACAGCTACTGGCTGTGGAGGTTGTCTACTCTTCACAACCTCCATCCCATCTACTTTCTAGGTATCTGGTTTCCCAGTATGTGGTGCCGGGTGACAGCTGAGATTTTCTTTCTCAGGTGCTAATATGATACATGTCTTACAGCAACAACTAATAAAAAAATCAGTTATTACTGGTTTTCTGTCTTGAGCTTACTGCAACCGCAGTGACAGAAAACCAATAAAAACTGATTTTAATAGCAGCTGCGGAAGATGGTCATGCAAACAAAAGTAATAAAAAAATTCCGCGGTCTTTTTTCTGTACCATTTAGAAACGGATTCATTTTTTCGACACCTTCTTTCGTTGTAAATTGTTTTACGGGGAATAAAATAAGCGTATCTAAGTGGGCCATTACAAGGTACGGATAAACTGTTTCGGCTTCATCTGTAAAGTTACCCCATCTTTTCCGAGGACATCTAACGTATTTTTATCCTTTCGGTCCGTTTTCTCTCATTACCTTAGGAAGTCTTCTTTCGTCAATTTCGTCGGTATGATCTTTCCATTTCTTTCATTTTTTACCACTTTTAATGTCATCTAATTGTATTCTTATCACATGACTAGGTATCCTATCAAACTTAAAATATCCTCTGACTTTTCTTAGAAAATTCGTTTACGCTGTTTGGACATACTTCAGGAACGTCTGAAAGGTTGTGATATCTTTCACGCCTCTCTCTCCAAGGATAGATGTCTTTCCATTTAAGTTGTCGATATGGTTTGTTACGAAGAAAAGGTAAAAAGTGAAGACAAATTAAAAAACGTTTTGTTTGCAAACTAACATTGCATGTAACGTCGTTACTAAACGTAAACTGTCTGAACGTCTATGTAGTCGGATCTATCTTCTGACAGGCTTCGTAATTGTGTCTTGGAAGAAGCTTTGTTGCACCTTGTGCGTCCACTCTTGCATTGCCCTCACCAGGTTGTCAACCAACGAAAATGTGATGTAATGCAGGTGCTCCTTCATCGCAGTAGTTGTCATTTCTCACTTTCTGACTATTAGGAGTGTAATGATTTAGCAGCGTACCTCTCATATCTAAAAACACTGTCATCACTAGCTGTGAAAGACCGGCGCTTCCACACCATGCCCCGACACTTACTTTATGGTTATTAGCTGTCAAAAGTAGGCAGGCAAGGTCCAAAGTGCGTCACTGATGACGTTGTCGACGAGTCATGGGATTTATCCACCTCTCCCTTGTAATGGTACTTGAATTACGTAACCATTATGGTACCTCATCTGAACCTCTCGACACCAGTAATATTCTACTGTGTTTCTGTAAAGTAGTTTACATATTTCTGAGACAACATTCAGATTTGATTTCATTTGTGATACATCCAACGAGTTAAAATTTCATAGAGTGGCTATAGGTCCGCCATGTTTGAAGCAAATTGAAGTTCTGTCCGCCATGTTTTCTTTAGTCAAGGCATTCGTCTGCTGTGTCCCGCCCCCTTGTAACTGCGTTTGACTTACTTGAAATAGCCCATACTAGCTTTATTTTTTCTAAAACAAGCAATAGACACAAGTGATTTCAGTGTACACTGACAGCAAAAAGGGATGTTTTTGTCGAAATATGGCTAAACTTTTCGATGTAGATAACACTACGAGACAACTCAAATAAGTGTGTCCATCCACTATAACGTTACTTGTTGCCCATAAATTAATGCAATTAGAGCAGGTACCACCGGAATATTACGGTGAAACTTCTAAACATGCTGTGGTTAACTATTAGAAACAGTAACGGGCGCAGAAATGCAATATTTTTGTCGCTATTTCAAAGTAAACAGTCAAAGCCTCAAAAACCAGTACACTGTGAACGAGAATATTATTTGAAATATGTGTTACAAGCAGTTAACACAAGCATAGTATTTCAATAATAATAATAATCTACAAGAAAAGTAAAATAATTTATTTACATTTAATTTTTACGATGTTTTAAATGACATTCGTATTTTTCCAGTCTTTTCACTGACCTTTAAATACAAGAAGCTTCGTGTATAGTTGTCTCACAACTTTACCTCTCAGCTCAGATGATTTTGATTTGCATAAGTGATTTATTCGACATACAAAATAATGTTTGAGAAGCAGTTTCATCAGTTTAACATAATGGGTTTCTTCACCAAATTCAGTTTCTGTAAAAAGATGTTCATTGTTTATAAATAAGGAGCCTCTCACCAACCTTCTCAGCAACATTACAAAGTTTAACAACACCATTATCTGGATTGATTAAACTGGTTTTCACATCTTTCACTGCAATCAATCCAGTTCTTTTAGCCTCAATACAACTAAAAATAACTTCTAAGCAGTCAGTACAGTTAATTTTGTTTGTCACCTGTGTCACTATACTTCCAGCTATGTACTCAATGACATATTCAGAGGACATACTCAGTGAGGCCTAATCTGGCACATAATCATGGTCTACAGCTGCAGGACTTACCTTAGCAAAAGGAAGTGATCGAACGGTAGCAGGATGTAGCATACTAGTATTTGATTCTTGTCAATTGCCATTTTGAGAACCTTCTATCTGTGCAATTAAGCATTTCCTTTATGCTGATCTAAACTGCACAGCATTTGGGTTATTTCTGTTTCCTCCTCTACCACGAATGCTGGAGAAAAATAATTCCAAGTTATCTTGACTTGTTCTACGGGTCAAAATATAATTGAGCTCTGCATTTTCTTTCCAAACATACAATTCTGCAATTTGCCTTATGCTCATTAAATTCAGCATAAGTCGATACAACGGCATTTTTCTGTTAGACAGAATAACAGGACTTCCATCAGAAAACTTTAAAGACTTGAAATACTTAATGTATTCATTGATCCTTTTACAGACTGTGTCTCTGTTCCCTCTGAAAATTGTTGCCTTAGTGCCCTTGCCCATTGTGTGACAAGAATTTAATAAATCAAAGGCACTGTCTAACATTTTGATATATTTAACTGTTGCCTCACACCCATAAAATTCTTTAATGCCTAAATCTTTGCAGAACAACATGGCATTTGCAACAGAATTGCTAAGGGTTTGTGCTGCCAAAGCCACTTTCATTTTTCGAGTATGGTACAGAATGTGCTGCCTCCTAAGTTTGTTTGCAGCATGCAAACCTTCTCTTTCATGCAAGTCCACAAACTTTTTAAAATATTCCCATTTAATTATGTTATCACTGCCTGGAATGGTACCACCTAACAAAAAATTCTTTTCTGCAAGTAAATTACGTGCCAGCTTTAGCATGTGAGCTGTGTCAAACATGCAAAATACCCTCATATCATTATTTGAAGGGTGAAGGGTGCGGAAACCAACACTGTGCTCCCTGTTCATCATATCTGATCCCTAAATTTGCCATTAAAGATCTATTTGTGGCAGTACCATCGCAAACCACAGCTACTATAGTAACACCAGTGTCTTCAAGTTTTCGGAGATACTGTGGTACCAAATTTAGCTTTGCAGTAGAAGATAGGGAGTGAACTAAACAACAACCCACAGGAATTTTCCAATTTCTGTTTAGCGCTGTGACCATGAACACAAGAGCCTCTTTTGCTGCCTCGCTATCATCACTTTCTATGCCACCCTCCCCAAAATCAACATAGCCTCTTATTTTTTCCCCATCCCAAACAAGGTCCTTCTAATAGCCATCTCATCAAACATCAATGTTGCAAAAATTTGGGTTGTGCTATTCTCAACTTCAGAGGCAATTTTAGTGAAACCCTCCTCAGTAAAACCTGGATGGCCACCCACTGACATTGCCCAACGGCGAAGTGTTCTTGGGTGGGGTAATTTCACAAATTTTCGTAAGTAGCTGTATGTCTTGGCAGAATAAAAGTGTAGGGTCAGGGCAAATTTCCTTATTTGCTGAGAATAATGGCATACTTTAGCACTGCACTGAAGTTCCAATAGCTCCTTCAACAAACCAACTACATGTTCACTGTTTAACATACCAGAAACTGAACTACATAGCCTTCTTCTCAAACCAGTAACTGAAGTCTGTAACTGCACTATTCTTCTTTTGTGTCGTACACTAAGTTGCTTCATTTGCTTTATCCGCTTCTTTAGTCGCACATTCTCTGCTTGTACTCTGTTATATTGTGTTTTCAACTTCTTAGGGCTTGGTAGACAGTAATTGTGGTCAGCAGAAACAGATGTGGGTCCGACAGGCACTGAAAGAATGCAGTTACATCGTAAGTTTATAACAGAGTTACACCATAAGATTATAATAGAAAGTATGTAATTCAAAGTAATAAGAACACGGAGTAAAATTAAATTATTGACTTACTTTGTGCTAATGATGTCACTGTAACAGCACTATCTTGCAAATTGTCGAAAGACCGCTTTCTGGGTCGTAATACTTTATCTTGCTTTTGGTGGTGGAAAGTTAAAGATAGTAGGTACTGCTTTTGACAAAAGGCGCCTCTGGACATTTGTGTGGTACATATATTTCTCTTCAAAATGAGCTGAGCAGAGGTAACTGGCTGTAGTAGGGAACCAGTTTTCTCGCTTCGTATTTATAACCCATCTTTTTGTAATTTCCTTAATTTTTAAAGGAAATCTGTAATCAACGATAAATAAATTACTTTCCTGCATTTGTCTTAAGCATAATTACAGTTCCAATGCAAATGACTCTTTAATAAACATTAAAAAACGTGTGTCGTATTTGGGTACTAATATGCTTACTTATAATTTTTTTTTTAATTATGAATTTGGCCAGCTATGGACCGCATACAACTTAAGACTTATGGTGTTTCTTTTTCTTCCGTTCTTCCCAGTACTTCTTCATTTTCTCGACAACTGCTCGTCTCTGCTCATCTGTCCACATTCTCTTGGGTCGAGGTTTTGGCGCATCTTCTTCATAGTTTGCGTTTTCTATAAGTAGCCTAAAGTTATTCCTGTCACGTATTATTTCTTCTGTAACACCTATTTTGTTGGCGTCTTTCTTTACTGCTTCTATCCATCCTACGGTGTTTTTCAGCTTGCTAACGTAATTAAAAATTTTCTTTGTAATTCGTGTTTCTTCCATTCTTTTTAAATGTCCATAAAATTCCTCATTGTATCTGTGATCTTTTCTGTATTTTTGTATAGGTCTTCATTTCTCCTTTTAATCCACCTGTTTTCCTTGTTTTTCTCAGGACCTAGAATTTTTCTCAGGACCTCCGCCAAAGCCGGTCCCAAGCCCGATTGAAAAAGGAGGAGGGGAAGGAGTAACACCTCGTTAAAAAACCTTGGTTCACCTGGCCCGGGTGATAGTACCTCGTGAGGATCCCTAGCCAGGGAAACGGTGAAGACCTCAACGGCAGTGAAGGCGGCGATGAAGATCATCAGAACGGCGGAACTGGCGGAAGAGGCAGGCTTTAATATAAAAGCACCAGACTGTAGCGTCTGTTCCCACAGTGGGCGGCTGCAAAAGGCGGCTGTCCCACATGTTAGTGGCGGCCTCACTTATAATTCTAAGCTAAATGCTTGAATTTTTATCATCGAAAGGTTCAACTACCTTTCCCCAAACCAAACTTTAACCTAAGACATGATGGTAAATTTCAAAATGGAAACTTACTTATAATATGAAATATTTGTTGTTTTATCGCTGCGATTTGTACAGTTGAACGCTGAACACACTGCAGGCATGTTGACTTTATATTTTGTAACAAAAAAGTCAACTAGAAAAGTTAAATATTGCAGTAATATCACAACAGCTGACACACTTCCAACACAAACAACAGTAACGCTTTCCTAATGTTTTGACTATGGAGAACATGGCGGCCGAGTTAGCGTTGGTTGCCGCTAGGAGCGCTGTAACTAGTATCTCAGCCACTCTACGAAATTTTAACTCATTGGATACATCGATATGTTTATATTGCAATGATATTATTCTTATGTGTATTCTTTCTTTTGTCACTATGATCTTTGACGTACTTGTAACTCTGACTTTTGGGCGCGTAAGCGATTATCAGTTAGTTGTTAACCAGGGGGGTGAAACTCATATAGGGATTTCCGGTAACACGACGTTGGTTTGGTCCCAGGCCACTTGGAGCGCTGCAAGTTTAGCAATTTATAGTCTTGTGTTCCTATTGGATGACGTAGTTTTCCATAATTGTTTTGGTATCGTAGCAACGTGATCGTGATTTTTCGTTTAAATTGCAGTGTAAGTATGTTGCTATTATTCTGCTTAATTTTTGGATGCATTCGTAATATTTGATGGTGTGATGATTCAGTATTTACTTTTTTACTTTTGTTTCATATAAAACACGAGGTTGTATCATCACATTACGTTCTGTGGACTCTTGTATATTTGTTCCTGCAAAGAAATACAGTTTCCGTTGCTCAGTTTACTTAAAGGGTAAGTATATTTCTTATTTCTGTTAATATTTCCTTGTACTTCATAGAGAATCCCATGCTAGCAGCTTTTGACATAGTTTGTATTCAACTTTCCGAATCCTGTAATGGAATATAATTCTGGCTTTGATTCGTCTTCCTTTTTGCCACGAAGTACTCTTAGTGATATAACAAGTATCATTTATTGTGCCGTTTACTACATACCAAATATTGGACGTGTTACAATTGATTCGTAATGCCTTGAGTGTGTTCTATTTCCCGTTTTCGACAGTAAATATTCTGTACAGTACATAACACTCTATCCAGGTAAAAAGTGTTTGTTGCTGTTGTATCGACAAAGGTTGTGTTCTCACATAGTAAGACATTTGTTTCGAAGTCACACAAAGCAGGTCCTTCAAGCAGTTGAACATTTACACGTATTATTGTGGCAATATCCAATGCAGTAGAAATCTTCTCGCACTTTAATGCTCAACACAATGTAATACAGATTTACAGCTGTAACTGTTACTGATAATGTACAGTTGAATTTGGTATCTACCATGGTATCTAGATGCTGAAATATACTGAAATGGTACAATAAGCAGTGTTTCTACCGCCTGAAAGCACTGTTTAGCACTGTTTAACGAAGTAGTGTTGAATATAGAATATAGTGCAACTACACTCACGCAGTTATATATAGAGTGATGTGCATATCTGTAGTAGAAATGCGAATTTGTTTCGTTTTTTCACTATTTTGTAGCAATAACACATCAGATTACAAGCCATGATAGCAGTTATCAATACTTCAGTACAGGATAGCTGCATTTAGACATAAGCTAATATGATTTTTGATAGTGAAATTAATTTCACATTGAGTTTCCTTTAACATTAATCAATGTAAACCATACCTGATCTTTTTTCTCGTTCCTAATTTTTGGTTTGAATAACATTTCAGACACATGAGGATGGATCATACAGGAAGAGAAGAATCCAGTTTGAGATTGAAATTGAAATACTCATGCAAGTTTCCTGGATGCAGGAGTAGTTATTATGTAAAAATAAATTCCAAACACAAGAATAAACATTTCTATAAATTTCCAGCTGCATAAAAAAGTGAGACTTTAAAGAAGTGGAAATTGATCTGTAATATAGATGAAGGTGTCAACTGTAGTTATTATTATGTGTGTGAGGATCATTTTTATGAAGCAGATTTTGTGAACTTTACTAGACACAGGCTAAATCCTGGTGTTATACCGAAGCACATGGAATTGGTGTTGTATCATCCTCCCCCCACCCATCTGTGTTACACTGGTGGTGGTGGTGGCGGTTTCACCACATCGGGTGCAAATATAAGTGTGCACAAGACAGGTCACAATGCAAAATCTACAGTAATACAACGAAGCAGTCCCCCTTTACAGAGCACAGATGATGGTGAGTACAGCTTTTTATCCTCACCTGTTTATGATGTTGAAAGTACTCCAGGTGTAATGGGATCTGGCGTTTCTAAACGTGATTTAACTCCAAGAAAACACAAAATGTATAAATTGCATAGAATTACAGTTTACAGAGTGTGTAAATTGAAAAAACAGCTACAGAATGAGAGGAATAAATTGAAAATTCTAAAAGAGTTGTATGATGACAGGAAATTTCAGTTAATTGAAGAAGAGTTGAATGATGTGACTAAAACTTTTATTAATAGTCAGTTAAGAAATGCCAATATGCAGCCCACAGCAGTATGGTGGTCTATACAAGATAAGGCATTTGCTTTATCTATTTATAAGCATAGTCCCCGGTTGTACAGATATTTGGCCACATACTTCTCCCTTCCATCTGTCAGGCTGCTCAAGGGAGTGCTTTCCCACATACCATTCGATACAGGACTTAATCCAGCTTTATTAAACCGTTTAGCAAGGGAAGTAAGTAATATGCATGAAAATAACAGGTATTGTGCTCTACTTTTTGATTAAATGTCTCTGGATGATGGTATGTACTATGATGCACACAAACAGCTAATCTATGGGTATCAGGACTTGGTTCATTTAGGACGTTCACCTGTAGCTGCTAGTCAAGCATTGGTTTTTATGCTGAAAGGCATTCACAGAACTTGGAAACAAGTTCTAGCATATTACTTTACTGCAACCACTTTCCACTACACCCATTTGAAATCACTCATTGTTCACATCATAAGTGAACTACAGAATATTGGGTTCAAAGTGGTTTGTACTGTATGTGACCAGAATGCAACAAACCAAAAGGCCCTTAAGCAACTGTGTGAAGCAAATTTGTTGAAGCCCAGTATATTTCATTTTGTCGTCAATAATCAACCAATTGTTACCATTTATGATGTACCACATCTGCTCAAAAACACTAGAAATGCTTTGATAGATAATAAAATTCAATTTGAACCTCACAAAGCAGCAAAGTTTGAGTACATCAGTACAGTGTTCTTTTTGGATAAAAAAAACGATTCAAAACTCTGCCCAAATTAAAAGCACAATACTTTAACTTTTCTGATTCCCATGTCAAAATGAAGGTAAAAGTTGCTGCTGCACCCACAAATGAGCCATACTGTTGCAGCTGCAATTGAAACATATGTTTCTACTCACACATTACCATCTGAAGCTATACACACAGCTGAGTTTGTGGAAAAGGTAGATAATCTCTTTGATTCACTCAACAGTAACGAGCAATATCCCAGAGATGGAAAACAATTTAGGTGTCCTTGATCAGAAAATTCGCCACATTTAGAAATATGGTATAGCATATTGAGGGAAATAGGCAGCTGGCAAATAATAGATTTAAAAACGGGAAGAAACAAGACTAATATGTTTAGCTTCATAAAAGGTTGGCAGATTACATTACAGTCTATTATTTTCTTGTGGAAGACCTTGAAATTGGTTGGCTTTAAGTACTTAAATTTAAAGGTGTTCAATCAAGATGCTTTAGAAAATTTCTTTTGTTGTATAAGAAAACATGGTATTGCTAATACAAACCCAACTTGTTTTCAGTTTGTACAAGCTCTGAAGTCTTGTGTTGTCAATCATATGACTTTGCCTTTCAAAGTCATGAGTGTAAGTAACTGTGAAAATGATGATTACACTCCCTTGAGCAGTTTGTGTCGCTTTTTGGCAGCTAGTGGTAGGAGTGAACATTTAAGTGAATGTGAGATGAAAGACACTGATACACCTGAGCAAATTTATTCTTACTCAGATGGTATCATCGAGTCTGTAGAAGATCAACAATCCTTAGCCGATGTAGCAGGCTATGTACTAAAAGCCATAGATGTACCAGATGATTGTGTAACATGTAATACCGGTCTCTACTCCTCTGTTGTGACAAAATCATTTGTTTACCTCATTTAAAGAGAATAGTGAGGAGCATTCTCATTTGAAATATGCAATTGAAAGAGTCATGATTTTCCTAAGGGCACTCCATGATCAGCTGTATGAGTATCTAAATAGTCATGGTCACACAACAAAACTACATGATAATTTTAAAAAAACATTTGTTCTGTCTCATACAACAATTTGTAATAGACATGACATTGAAGAGAGACTTCTGAAGACAAGTATTCCATTTATAATATACAAGTATGTGAAAGAAAATAAATTTACAAACAAGAGGAAATTGTGTATGCAACAACTTAAAAAGAAGTTCAAATCGTGTTAAAAGACTTTGTATTTTGTTTATTATGTGTACAATGAGAGCAAGCTCCCTATACATATTCAAATGTTCTTGTATCAAAATCATGCCTTTGACTTGTTATGACAAAATCTGGTAATTCAGCAGGCACATAACTTTACACTTTCTAGATGTGATGATTGGATTCTAAAAGTATAATGAATAAAGTGCTGTCAAGGGGAATTTGTGTTAATTTTCAGTAGTGTACCAAACAGTGTTTTCAAAGAGGAAGTAAATAAACAAAAATGTTAAAAATAAATGTTGTACCAGTGTCTTCTTTCATTATTTAAACATGATGGGTGTTGCCAAAACGCTACGGTCGCAGGTTCGAATCCTGCCTCGGGCATGGATGTTTGTGATGTCCTTAGGTTAGTTAGGTTTAACTAGTTCTAAGTTCTAGGGGACTAATGACCTCAGCAGTTGAGTCCCATAGTGCTCAGAGCCATTTTTTTTGTTGCCAAAATAACAGCCAAGTTGGGGAAAAAAGAAAAAAAAAGGTTGTGTTGCAGTTCATTTTCTTTGTATGTCTCATTGGCAAAAACATATTGGCTACAGTCATGGAGTGTCTACCTGCTCTGCTCCCAATTTGTTTTTCAGTTTTGTAAAGTAGTATTTTGTGTGTTTCATAAATTTATTTGAACTGTGCAGAAGTTCAATTTCAGATGACTGAATATCCATAAATAACAATCAACAGAAAAATAATAAATCGGATTTTGTAGACTTTACAGTACATCCTTGGTTTGTAGCACAGATTTTTTTGTAAATGACCTCTTGGTTATCCATTAGCTGTGTAGTTATTTATTTGTGTAACCTACTATTCCACTTTCGATCATGCGAGTGGACATAATGCGCTTTAGGATATGTGGAAACGTAAAAATCATTTATATATGCATGCAATGTCAGATGATTTTTCTCTGCCATGTGCTAAAGCTAGTTTATTTCCACATGATAATGGCCACACGGCCAAAATCGCAATATTGAGTTTTACAAAAAAATTTCTCAGTCAAAAGGTGACGTCGTAATTTACGAAAATTTTCACAATGTAAACTGCAGCTACGAGTAGTTAATGTTTGTTTTCGATTGAGATTTCTTTTATTTATTACTTTGCAAGATCTCAAAAACCTTTATTACTGGACTATGTGGCCCACATTCAAAGATTAAATGAAAAATATTGTCCTCTAATTCGCGTATTTAGAAATAAACATAAGAGATTTTCGCGCCATATTTTTTTCGTATTGAAGTTCACAGCCAGGCCACAAGTAGCGCTGGTGTCGTTCTGTGTTTCCGTATAATAATGTGGTCTTTGCACTTCTACTATATTGGTGTTCTGTGTTGTCAACTCGTTAGAGAGTCGGATGTTGAGAAAGTCAAGTGTTGGACGTCATGTTGGAAAGACGCATAACGTAGTCCGCTTATAAAATGTGAACTTTAACAGTGACTGTGAGAGAGATGTTTTCAAGTATGTTTTGTATTGTGAAGTGATGTTTTGTGTTTACGTGATATTGCAATAAAAGCAATTAAAAGGAAGTGTAACTTAATTTCGGAGTGCTGATTATTTTTTTACATCACCATTGTCCAGCAAAAGTGTAATCTCCAAGAATGGTTTGTGAGGCGCATCTACAAAACTTTTGAATATAGCAGGATAAAACCTAGGCCTCTTTGCATCCGAACTTGGAATCATAACCACCTAGATTTTCAACGATTGAGCCATGATTTCACGACGAGGCCAGCGTAGGAAACACAAAAAGATGAGTGCCTAGTTTTTTCATTATTACATGAAATGACTTTATTAACTGTGCTCTAATGACACCTGCCACATAATATGACTGTTGTTGCCCGATAATGCAGTATTTAGCAGCGTGAGCAGGACAACAGCCATAATTGCACAGGTGGAGGGACAAAACCCCCCTAAAATGTGAATTTCGCGTCAAAAATTTCATTCCCCGGCATTTTATATGTAGGGCAAATGTGACGATGTTATCAGTAACACAGAATGGGTCAGAACAGCCCTTGTCTAACTACTGTCTCACTCCAATTTCTGCAAAAAAATCGAACTTGAAATGTCTCGATACTTCACAAATGGGTTAATATGTTAAATATTTGACACGAAGCATGTAAGCGATAAAAAGTATAGAAAAGGTTAGAATTTATGTTCAAAGTTTCCTGGAAGTTGCTAAGTGCTGTCGTTATCAGAGACTGGTTAAGTAAATGTGGGTAATTTGCGCTCCGTTTAAAGCAAAAGCTAGTTGTTGATTCATCTCAATGTTTATGACGTCATATCTTCTGAACTATGTGATACAATTTTGCGTGTACATTCAGTGGTATACGTGAACACTCTCTGCAAAATATGTAGCGAGCACAGTTTGTAGTAAAGTAGTAGTAAATTAAATGTCGTGCCTGATACTCAGGGTTACTACATGCACAGCGAAAATATAACCTATATACTTTTTTTCCTTTCTCCATTTTGTGGGGGGTGCCAGCGAGAAAAATTTTCTTAAAGATTTGAAATTACACTATGTGATCAAAAGTGTTCGGACACCTCGATCAAAATGACTTACAAGTTCGTGCCGCACTCCATCGATAGTGCCGGAAATCACTATGGTGTTGGTCCACCCTTTGCCTTGATGACAGCTTCCATTCTCGCAGGCACACGTTCACTCAGGTGCTGGAAGGATTCTTGGAGACTGGCAGCCCATCCTTCACGGAGTGCTGCACTGAGGAGAGGTATCGATGTCGGTCGGCGAGACGATTCACGAAGTCGGCGTTCCAAAACATCCCAAAGTAGCTGTATAGGATTCAGGCCAGGACTCCATGCAGGCCAGTCCATTACAGGGATGTTATTGTCGTGTAACCACTCCGACACAGGCCGTGCATTATGAACAGGTTCCCGATCGTGTTGAAAGATGCAATCGCCATCCCCGAATTGCTCTTCAACAGTGGGACGCTAGAAAGTGCTTAAAACATCAATGTAGGCCTGTGCTGTGATAGTGGCACGCAAAACAACAAGGGGTGCAAGCCCCCTCCATGAAAAACACGACCACACCGCAACACCACCGCCCCTGAATTTTACTGTTGGCACTACACACGCTGGCAGATGACGTTCACCGGGCATTCCCCATACCCACACCCTGCCATCGGATCGCCACTTTATGTACCGTGATACGTCACTACAGACCACGTTTTTCCACTGTTCAATCGTCCAGTGTTTACGCTCCTTACACTAAGCGATGTGACGTTTGGCATTTACCGGCGTGATGTGTGGCTTATGAACAGCCGCTCGACCATGAAATCCAAGTTTTCTCACCTGCCGCCTAACTGTTATAGATCTGCAGTGGATCCTGATGCAGTTTGGAATTCCTGTGTAATGGTCTGGATAGATGTCTGTCTATTTTACATTACGACCGTCTTCAACTGTCGGCGGTCTGTCAGTCAACAGAAGAGGTCGGCATGTACGCTTTTGTGCTCTACGTGTCCCTTCACGTTTCCACTTCACTGTCACATCGGAAACAGTGGACCTAGGGATGTTTAGGAGAGTGGAAATCTCGCGTACAGGCGTATGACACAAGTGACACCCAATCATCTGACCACGTTCGAAGTCCGTGAGTTCCGCGGAGCTCCCCATTTTGCTCTCTCACGATGTCTAATGACTACTGACGTCGCTGATGTAGAGTACCTGGCAGTAGGTGGCAGCACAATGCTCCTGATATGAAAAACGTATATTTTTGGGGGTGTCCAGATGCTTTTGATCACACAGTATATGTGTAAAATTTGTTGGAAGTCGCTAACTGCTCTCACTCTCAATACTGGATGAAAATAATCGAGGTAACTGGCGCTCCATGCGTTTATGTTGCCTCAAAACGGACACACAGCTTCTAACTGTAATACTTGCCTTGCTGTGTTAAACCTTAATATAGGATTCCACCTCTTAATGAGTACATTACAACAGTATTTTAAATTTAAATTCGGTCAATATTTATGTGAAATATTGTAAATCATTTTTTTGGCCCTGGAAGCAACTGGTACCTTGCGCCATGAACGATGAAACGGATTAGTCGGTAAGTAATATACACGGATCCTATCAGGAATGGTCAGTATTCAGAGATATGACAGGAGCGAGCATTCCAAGCAAAACAGTCCAGTAAACACGGGCTCTGAAATGCGTACCTTAACGAGCTATGAGCACTTGTTCATCTTCGATACTGTGAAACAGGTCTCTGCTACTACAAATTCTTTGCTTTCCATATTTTGAGAGGTGGTAGTAAATATGTACTCTAAAGTGCGTATTTTAAGATCTTCCTTCTGTCAAACACATCGCTTTTACTAAACATGATTGCAGTTCTTAAGCTATGTATTTTAGAGCCAATATTTACTTGACAAGTCTTCCTTTCTTTGGTCCATACTACCTGCTCCCAAAATATGGAAAGCAAAAATCTTGCAGTAGAAGAGATTTGTTTCACAGTATCGAAGATGAACAAGTTCTCGTATTCTTGAGGCATGCTCTTTAGAATTGCCCATGTCTGCTAGACTATTTTGCTTCGAATGATCATTCTTGTCATATCCTCGAATACTGACTATTGCTCCCGGAACACCTTGTAGATGGGCCCACATCCCATCAACGGTTACCACGCGATTATTAAATTCATTTTCTTCCTCTTCAGAATGCCTTAAATGTGATTTCGACATTTCCCAGTGCTTCTACTTATGTTTGTCAAGCGACGTGGTAGTGGTCCCCAATGAGAAAAACATTGCGATTTTTAGGGATTCGTGCGCAATTGCAAATGCTGAAACATATCTAATGTTCGTCTACCGCACAATATCATCAATGGCACGGCAACCATCACAAATCACTCATTGAGACCTCTCGATGTTACTGTTCGTTTTCGAAGTGGACGGCCTACCCGAATTCTCTTCGTCGCAGACATATCCACGTCCACTTTTAATGCAGTTTTCCACTCTTAAATTTTTCGTTCACTTAGAAAGCTACCACTACACTGCACCTGCATTCTGCTAATAATCTCTTCAGCATTAGTTGTGGCGAGATCTCTTCACGAAATTTCAATCACCAACTTTCTCCTCTGAATCTGAAAACATTTTATTGTGGCAGGGAGAAATTATCATCATAATAAAATAGGAGAAATCACCTCATACAGAAAGATTTAAGTGTTCATTTTTCACGCCTGCTGTTAGAGTGGAACGGTTGAGAAATAGTATGAAGCTGGTTCAAAGGACCCTCTGCCAGGCACTTAAGTGTGAACTGCAGAGCATTCATATAGACAGGGACGTAGATGTAAACGCTTGCTTGAATGCGGTTTGCATTCGCAGTGTCCTTACCAGTTTCTACTTGCCTTAAATGTTTGGTCCGGTGAGAGCATTGATGAGTGGGGCCTGACTTTCGGCCACCTGTGACAGCTGACGTCGGTAAAAACTGGGAATTCCACGGAATCGTCGCAAATCGTGATGGAGGCTGCAACTATCAGATGAATTTGATCCTTTCTAGTATGGGCTTATAATGCCATTGGCGTTTAGAGGAAGGTTACCTCTGATTTTAGCAATTGCGATTTTTCTTCGTTTATGGTGACAGCATCCTCTCTCGGTTGGCAGTGAGAACTAGTTCGAGGTCACACTCATTGTCTCGTCTGTTGTGGGAAAAATCAAGATGTTTTCAAGATGTATTTTCATGGACAGGAATTCGAGCAGGCCAAACAGGGTAATGACAGGTATTTTGTCAATGTCTTCTGGATGCATCGGTATTTTCAGGTATGCCATTTTGTAGTCTGTCACACTGAAGACTGTGACACCCACGATTGAGGTGTGAAATCCTGAATGTCGGAGATGGGAGTAACTACCACATACAGGGTGAATTACGTAAAACTTGCACCGCAGATATTGCGGAAATGAAAAGTCCCATTCGTGTGCGGTTTTCGCAGAATGGATTTGTTGCCAGGGTCTCGTATTGTTAGCCAATAAAGAGAGTGTAATAACACTTCGAAAATGTACGTTTTTGTCAAATTTGCACTTTTTGAAATGGAACAGTGCCTACTGACATTAACAAACTAAAAGTAGGGTAAGTTATAATGTCAGTGGTTTTGTTGCAGACCTCTAGTGCGAGTCGTTTACGAGATATTATATTTTGAAAAATTTCCCCAATGGCACTATTTGTGACATTCAATCTGCGTAGGTGCCAGTTACGAGTTGTGTTTGCTTACAGTGTTCTTGTGTGCCCCTTGAGTGCATTGCGACTTGCTAGTCAGTTAGCGTGTGACAGTGCAGAAAATGTATCGAGTGTGGACGATGAGATTTACCAGTACTTTCACGCAATAGACGTCAACCATCTCGGCAGTTATTTATTAACCTCTTCAATGAGTTACGTGAAAATGGTAGTGTAGCAACTAGACAACTTAAGAGAAGGAAACAAGCGACGACAGAAGAGAGGGAGATTAATGTTCTTGCTGCTGTTGCAGTTTTTCTGCACATCAGCTCCCGTGTAATCACATGAGTCAGGCAAGTGTCCTGCACATTCTTCATCGAAATAGGTTCCATTCCTATCACATCCCTCTCCATCACGAGCTGCATGGAAACGATTATGAGAATCAAGTCAACTTCTGTACATGGGCATTAAGGCAATGTACTCCAGATGTATCATCTATCTTGTTTAGTGATGAAGCTACATTTACCAATGATGGGCAGGTAAACTACCAAAACATGCACTATTGGTCTGTTGACATTTCCCGTCAGGTGGAGTTTAAATGTTTGGTGTAGGGTAGTGAACCATCAGCTCATAGGCCCGTTTTTCATAGACGGAGCACTGAATGTGCGCAAGTATCACAGCCTCCTAACAGATGCTAGAAGGTATTCCTCCGCAGAGTAGGGGGAACCTGTGGTACCGACATGATGGCTGTCCAGCCCGTAGCGCACGCCTTCACACATTGTTTGCAAATCGTTGGACTGGACGCAGATGACCTGTACCTTGATTGTCCTTTCGCCAGACATGACACCTGTGTTGTTGTTGTGGTCTTCAGTCCAGAGACTGGTTTGATGCAGCTCTCCATGCTACTCTATCCTGTGCAAGCTTCTTCATCTCCCAGTACCTACTGCAACCTACATCCATCTGAATCTGTTTAGTGTATTCACCTCTTGGTCTCCCTCTACGATTTTTACCCTCCACGCTGCCCTCCAATACCAAATTGGTGATCCCTTGATGCCTCAGAATATGCCCTACCAAAGGATCCCTTCTTCCAGTCAAGTTGTGCCACATATTTCTCTTCTCCCCAATTCTATTCAATACCTCCTCATTAGTTATGTGGTCTACCCATCTAATCCTCAGCATTCTTCTGTAGCGCGACATTTCGAAAGCTTCTATTCTCTTCTTGTCTAAACTATTTATCGTCCACGTTTCACTTCCATACATGGCTACACTCCATAAAAATACTTTCGGAAACGACTTCCTGACATTTAAATCTATACTCGATGTTAACAAATTTTTCTTCTTCAGAAACGCTTTCCTTGCCATTGCCAGTCTACATTTTATATCCTCTCTACTTCGACACCTGTTGACTATTTTCTGTGGGGAAAGTTGAAGGACAGTATCTTCAAAAGATACCAACTACACCTGATGATATGAAACGATGTATTACTGAAGCCTGCTCGTTCGTCTCCGCTCAAATGCTAGCATGCGTGCCGCAGTCGTTCCGTATCAGACTGGAAGCGCGTATTGGCGTATTGCTGCTGCCGGTGGTCATTCTGAACACAACGTGTGGTGCGCAGTGGTCTCATTACTGGTCAGAATCCACACAACTATTGTCTGCACATGTATTGTTCTTTAGTGTGTGCTGCCACAGGTATTGTACACGTGTCAGTGTGGGAACTTTCAAAATACATCTCATAAACGACTTTCCCTAGAATCCCACAACAATCACAACTGACATTCTAATTTACCCCAATTTTAGTTTTAGATTAGATTAGATTTACTTTCATTTCAATTGATCCCTAGTGAGGAGGTCCTCCAGGATGTAGAACATGTTAGAAAAACAACAATACACGACAATTATTTACAACTCAAACAAATAAGGTAATGTACCATTCCACAGGTCCCAATTGGAATGATCATCATTTTTTAATGAACACTATATGAAAGAATCATTTTACAAACACTAATACACTGAATTTAAAATAAAAGTTTTTTTATTTATTTATAAGGTAATAAACATGTAATATAACTACTATAATACTTATTTACAATGAACACATTACTGCACTGAAATGGTGCAAAAGTTAGATTGTACTTACACACACACACACACACACACACACACACACACACACACATACATACACACTTATTTACAATGAAGACATTACTGCACTGAAATTGTGCAGAAGTTCTATTGTGTATATATATATATATATATATATATATATATATATATATATATATATACAAATCAGTTGATTCTACTGAGAAATTCATCAATGGAGTAGGAGATGTTGGCCACCAATAAATCCTTTAGGCTTCTCTTAAACTGAATTTCATTGGTCGTTAAGCTTTTTATGGCTGCTGACAAGTTATTGAAAATGTGTGTTCCTGAATAATGCACACCTTTTTGTACAAGACTAAGTGACTTTAAATCCTTGTGAAGTTAATGTCAATAGCCATTGTTCCATTTAGAGAAGTATATGTCTGCATAAAAAACGCTCTTTCATGTATTATTAAAATACAAGCCCCTGACTATCAATCCATTCTGTGAAAATCGCACATCAATATCACTTTTCATTTCTGCAATACTTCCGGTACAAGTTTTAAGTCATTCACCCTGTGTAGTTCGAGAATTGAACGCTCTGTAGTCGCCACAGAGATGGAGAGAACCATTTCATTTTTCTGGGCGAGTTCACTAGGTGACGCCCAGGAGCCGTCATAGAGGGGTGGACAATTCGTGGCTGCAGGAGATCATTGATCCCCATCTTGGCTGCTTGCAGGAGAGCAGGAGCCAATCGGCGAGGCCAAAAGCATCAGATTGATCTGTGTTTTCAGTGATGAGTTGTGGCACATCAGCGGCGTGTCTGCTTGGTGGCGATCTAGAGGGATGGAGCGGTCGCGTGGGTGGGTCGCCACTAGCGTCTTATGTTGGTCGAGAGTGAGCGCGAGATGTCACGAAACGTTGTGAAGGCGAGGGTGCAGGTTTTCTCTGCAGAGAATTTCTGCTTATAGATGAGTATCCAGATACTGTTGTTGTGTCGTCACAATTATGTCGATGACTGTTGCACTTTCTTGGATGATAGCTGAGTGTTTGTTGTTAACGTTGATATTGGACCAGTGAATCCTGAGAGGGACTGCAGTGGCAGAGGCGATACCGGGTCAAAAAGCCCACGATGTAATGGGTCACGTGGTGCAAGTTCAAGTGAGAGGCAGAAATGTTGAAGAAAGTCCATGCCTAACACTTCATCTATGTCATTAATGAGGAAAGGCCATGGGCAGTGAAGATTTTCGCTGACTTGAAACACACGACATATCAGTCTATGTGTTAAGATCATTTATCGCGAATCTCTTGCCCAATGTAAAGTCCCGAGCGACTGGAAAAAGCACAGGTGACGCCTGTATATAAGAAGGGAAGAAGGACAGATCCTCAAAATTACAGACCAATATCCTTAACATCAGTTTGTTGCAGGATTCTCGAACATACTCTCAGTTCGAATATAATGAATTTCCTTGAGACAGAGAAGTTGCTGTCCATGCATCAGCACGGCTTTAGAAAGCATTGCTCCTGCGAAAAGCAACTCGCCCTTTTTTCACATGATATCTTGCGAACCATGGATGAAGGGTATCAGACGGATGCCATATTCCTTGACTTCCGGAAAGCGTTTGACTCGGTGCCCCAGTGCAGACTGCTAATTAAGGTACGAGCATATGGGATTGGTTCACAAGTATGTGAGTGGCTCGAAGACTTCTTAAGTAATAGAACCCAGTACGTTGTCCTCGATGGTGAGTGTTCATCGGAGGTGAGGGTATCATCTGGAGTGCTCCAAGGAAGTGTGGTAGTTCCGCTGTTGTTTTCTATCTTCATAAATGATCTTTTGGATAGGGTGGATAGCAATGTGCGGCTGTTTGCTGATGACGCTGTGGTGTACGGGTAGGTGTCGTCGTTGAGTGACTGTAGGAGGATACAAGATGACTTGGACAGGATTTGTGATTGGTGTAAAGAATGGCAGCTAACTCTAAATATAGATAAATGTAAATTAGTGCAGATGAATAGGAAAAAGAATCCTGTAATGTTTGAATACTCCATTAGTAGTGTAGTGCTTGACACAGTCACGGCCGGCCGCGGTGGTCTCGCGGTTAAGGCGCTCAGTCCGGAACCGCGTGACTGCTACGGTCGCAGGTTCGAATCCTGCCTCGGGCATGGATGTGTGTGGTGTCCTTAGGTTAGTTAGGTTTAAGTAGTTCTAAGTTCTAGGGGACTGATGACCACAGATGTTAAGTCTCATAGTGCTCAGAGCCATTTGGACCATTTGGACACTGTCACTTCGATTAAATATTTGGGCCTAACATTGCAGAGCGATATGAAGTGGGACAAGCATGTAATGGCAGTTGTGGGGAAGGCGGATAGTCGTCTTCGGTTCATTGGTAGAATTTTAGGAAGATGTGGTTCGTCGGTAAAGGAGACCGCTTATAAAACACTAATACGACCTATTCTTGAGCACTACTCGAGCGTTTGGGATTCCTATCACGTCGGATTGAGGGAGGACATAGAAGCAATTCAGAGGCGGGCTTCTAGATTTGTTACTGGTAGGTTTGATCATCACGCGAATGTTAACGGAAATTTTTCAGGAACTCGGGTGGGAGTCTCTAGAGGAAATTTAGAGAACCAGCATTTGAGGCTGACTGCAGTACAATTTTAGTGCCGCCAACTTACATTTCGCGGAAAGACCACAAAGATAAGATAAGAGAGATTAAGGCTCGTACAGAGGCATATAGGCAGTCATTTTTCCCTCGTTCTGTTTGGGAGTGGAACAGGGAGAGAAGATGCTAGTTGTGGTACGAGGTACCCTCCTCCACGCACCGTATGGTGGATTCCGGAGTATGTATGTAGATGTAGATGAGTCGCTGGCAGCTTGGAGCTGTTCCCTGATGAGTTGTTAGACTTTGTGAACACGTGTGTGGGAACTGTACTAACATTGTAACCCGTGCCCATGAGGATGTAGTATCCAAGTTGTGATCTAGTAAATACAGTTGACCGTGTGATAGTTTATCCATCGTTACGTATCCTGTCTGATAACTGTGAAGGTGGCTTTTCATCCATGTGTGGCCCAATGTTTCTACTTTGGTCCCCACCTGATGTTTGCCTGTGAGTACAGAAGCCAACAGTTGTGCACATGTCACCAAATAGTGTGTGGTGCAGCTCAGCTGTGCGGTAGTGGCAGTGTGGTTGGGTGTCGCAGTGCTGTGAACTGCTGCAGAGGTGCTGTGTGCAGCTGACTTGGATATGTCCAGGGCCGCAGTGGTGGCGTCACTGTCGGCTGTCCTTGGCTGTGTTTGGGGCAGCTTGGAGTGTGTTGTAGGCTGTAGTGTTCTGATGTCCTGTGATGGTACAATGTACTGACGTTTATACGGTGCCATTGTTGTAGGACCATACAAATCTGTTGCAAGGGCATGTTTTCTGTCTATCAGCTCAGCTTCATGCAGAATCAGAGCGTGTTGCTGGGGAAGTTTCACTATCCAGAGAGTCCAAATCATATCGTTTGACATGAGGTCTGTGTCTAACAGAGTTCGCAGTCAGCACCACAATTATGACGGAGTTTTTTCTTGCAACTGTTCATTGTATATGGCCTGTCGTAAGTACTGTTCTGGGATATTGTAGTAAGGCCAGTTTTGCTGTGGCATGTTTACCGTGCTTGGATGGTGCGAGGACCGCGTCGCTAATGATGCCAGCATGTTCGACGAGATGGCAGACCAATGTGACGAATTTAGAACCGTCGTCCATTATTCCCAGTGATGGGAACTTGCATTCTGCCTACGCAGGGCTAGTTGCTCTTTGCAGAATTGAGCCATTTTAGGCTGATGAGAAAGTTTTCACAGGGGGCACATGCTTTCTACCTGTCTGCGAAAAACCGTGAAACGCTCAAGATTGAACGAGTGCGGACAAGTCCCAAAGCACTCATAACGCGCATGTAGAAAATGTAATGGCGTCTGGCAGATGAGACCACTGGTTTTGAACAGTGACACTGCAGCTGTGTTCGCAGCTGAAAATCGCGTCGCTGTTGACACGATCGGCTCGGAATCAGGCGGAATGTCTGAAGAACGAGCATCAAGTCCTGGCTGTAACATGCGCGAAGCTGGATCCTGTGGAAAGTCTAATAATAAGTCTGACAATGGCAGCCATTATTCTGGAGTGGCAGTCGTGATAGCTTGAGGCTGCATCGTTTGCACATGCGACCGAGATTCTGGTTTAATCATTGTTTGTCGATAAAAGCACTCACTGCAGTGGCAGCACAAATATCGAGGCGGGATCCGTACAGCGTCCTCACACGAAGCTGCTGATGTGTACGGCATAGCAAAGACGGCTGCGTAGTTAGTGCACAGTACGACAAAGCAAGCGAACTGCCGACCGCACGGTTGTCGTGTTAATCGTGGGTCACCAACGTGGCAGATGTCCGCTATGGATGTGGGAGCATGTACCAACAAATCAGTTAACATGGTCGTGAGTAGATTACACTTTATTACGAGATAACACATACAAGACGCCTATACAATACCAAGGTTGAAATTGGACTGTCTTTGAACTCCTCCCACAGATATACCATTTTACAACTTCTGATCTTTGGTCTCTGACATCAAAGTGCTGTTGTCCCACCGGCTGATTCAGCATACTTATCCATCGATTAATTTCACATTTGCGTTTATAACTACTTTAAAAAGGGAAGGATTCTATCTGTCCCTCTTACTACAACTAAGTGATGTCAGTTCACTGTTCAAGGGAGACGCTATCAACTGTTTCTCTCTTCCAACAGAAACACTCTCCTAGCCTTATTGACTGACTTATCAACTTTCACGGCCATAGTTGCTGTAATGACATCATGATCGCTAATCCCCATTTCTATACTGGCATTGTCGACAAGATTTGTAGCCACAAGGTCTAACATATTTCCATTGTGTGTGGGCTGCTGATATAGCTGCTCAAGACAGTTCTCAGGAAACGGGTTAAAAATTTTTCGCATGACTGTCTGTCTGTACCACTTGCAATGAATCCATAGACATCCCAGTCTATGGTAGGTTGGTTGAAGGCGTCTCCAACTGGTACAGCATGATCTGGGTACTTATGCGCTACTATTGAAGCTACACTTTCATTGAATGACTCTAGGAGTGTTACAGCAGAATCCGCTGGCCGGTAGAAGCATCCAACAATTAACTTGGTTTCACCTACACGTGTTATACATGACCAGATAACTTCAATATCACACTCAACTCAACAGATACAATATTTTTGTCAACTGCAATGAACACTCCACCTTCCATCGCCTCTAATCTGTCTTTGTGATACACGTTCTACAGTTCGCTAAATATCTCAGAGCTTTCCACTTCAGGTTTCAGCCAGCTCTCAGTCCTGACGGTAATTTCAGCGCGAGAACTTTCCTGGAGGGCAGTAAACTCGGGAACTTCATTACGAATACTTCGACAGTTTACCGATAAAATTTCTACAGTTGAAGTGTCTATGCTCTGAACGCCGTCTGACTTCTCTTGCTGCATACTGACTGGAGAGAGTTCATCAGAGCAACTCAAACCACCGTCTAGCCCAGTGGTTCCCAACATTTTTTAGACATTTACCCCTAAACGAGATCATATAGAAACCAATACCCTCATCAGAGTTTACTGTCCAACTAAAGCTGAGAGTGGAAAAAAATAACAAGAGGCAGTTATTCACAAACGAGCATGAAAAAACGTCATTCCTAGTACACAAAAACAACAAAAAGATGTTTGGTACAAAATACAATCCAGCTACAGCTCAGGACAATCAAATTTCAGCAAGGATGGCACGGTTTACTAACCTAGAGTTGTAGACGATTTCCATTGGCAGCCACAGGACTCACACAATATAAATTACAAGAAAAAAAATAAAAGAAAAAAACCCACTGAGGATGCCGCAATTGTGGTGAAGCATGTCTGGGTAGAAACAAAATAATTGTATGCTTGCAAAAAAGCGCACCCATCCTTAAATCATAATTATCGGAAAAAAGGTTTGATCGTTCAAATTTTTATAATTACAGAAAATACACGACATTTTATTAACGTTCAACAAATAAAACACATGTTTTTGTAAGAGTTGTATTAAACCAAGAAATAATGAAAGCCAATGACACAGTTGGTATTTCCCAGCTAGCACTCAAGCTTATTTCAAGGTGGATATTGAGTTTAGGTTCAGTTGAAAATTCAAGATTGAAAAATCAACCTGTTACACAGCTTATTTCAATGTGGATATTTAGTTTAGGTTCAGTTGAAAATTCAAGATTGAAAAATCAACCTGTTACACAGTTTACATCAAGCTGTAAAAATTTAGCTTGAATTAAAATAATTTTCCCAAGCTTGAAATAAACTGTAATTTCCCTGGAAGGCTGTACAGCAGATGCGCACGCAGCATAGCTTCCATACACGTCCACGGGAAGCGCCACAAGCGTTTATAAGCCTTGCAGTTGCACTGACTCTGCTAGGTTTACGGCCATTTTATTTTTGTGACGTGCGTTAATGATTGTTGACTGTTGTGAAGTTTGTTTTATACTGGAAAATGTGTGGCGTCCCCTGCCTTACTGCTACACCGGGTCTGAGGAAGATATATAGTGTATTACAGGTACGCTGGTGCATTTTTTCTCTAGTGGTACGTTAATATTACAAATGTTAAATATTATTACGTAACGTAAAGAAATATCATAGTCTTTTACGTAGAAAAATTGAGCCTGGATGAAAGTGAAATGGATTACCAGCTAAGAAAACATTTTACAAGTTGTTCAGCAAAAAGAGGTCATTTTAAACTAGCTCTCTAGTACGTGGCACCAATAAATTAAAACTTAATGTTATTTTACCTTTTTAAAATCTCGCCTTTTTATATATATCGCCCTATTACATTTGTTTACTTGTAAATACTCGCGTGTGTCACACCATGAATGAATAATCGTGAAGTGTGAAAAGTTTCTTTGCTAATACAAATAGTAATGACATGGTGAACGCGAAAAGTGCATCAAGAACCAGTCATTACATAGGTGTCAGTCTTTTTTTATTTACGTAGCTTTGACTGGTCTTCAATTGCTCTTAATTTTGTTGTTCCCTAGGTGAAATAATACTGCAAGGCCTACTGGTACTTCTTACTTTTATTGTTATTTGTAATGTGGCTGAAATCTAATAAAAGGCAATATTAAAATATGACAGGGAGAACATTTTTTGTTCTTTTACATTTCAGTTCTACTGAACTGGTAATTTCTTAAATTCATTTCGATTTCATCTTTTATTTCATTTTGATTCAGTTTTACTCACCAAAATATAATTGTGAATAGAATAAAACGTCTACATTTTTCTAAACGGTAGTTTCCTTATAAGCTTACAGTATGAGGTGTATATGATTTCAAGTAATTGTTTCTTAATAATTCAGATTAAATGGCCCTGAAACTGTTAGAAATAGTGATGTGTGGCTTCTTCATGAAGTCATCGCAAAATTACCCAAATGTTATCTTTACTTTCAAAATTTCAAACAAAAAGTTATTTCAAATTACTTTAAAAACTCTTTGGAATGAAGTCACCTGAAGCAGCTGCTTACTCAGTGACGTTTATACTAGTTAATGATTCTTACTACATCAGTAAGTTTGAAGTTATTTTGCTAATCTGGGGCATAAATTATATTTAGGTTGATCAGTTTCAACTTTTTACATTTTTTATGTTTAGGTATAGCTAACATTTTCTTTTACCTGTTACAGGATCATTAGCCTATACCGGCAGAAGTCAGTGATATTTGATCCTGCTCTGGTCTGTGCGCTGGGGCCGGAGGGGCTTCAGAATAATTAAATTTTAAAATAAAACGATTTTAAACACTTTGAAAATAAATTTTTTTAAACATACATGTCTTGATAATTTTTTTCACACCGTTTCCACTCTGATATTTATTTAATTAATTAGGTTCAATAAATTCAGATTTAATAATTATGTAGCTTAAAACAACCTGTAAATACCAGGCTGTATTCCACGTGTGTAGATATGGCTGGAGCCAAACTTGATAAGTCAAGCTTGAAATATAGTTGAACTCTGCCAACTTTGATGTTTGTTTCAAGCTTGAATCCAACTAACAGGCCTGAATATTCCAGCTTTGATCAAGCTTATATACTTGAACTTTACATCTGGAAACAAGTTTGAAACCGGCTTACTGTGCTATCTGGGTTCTTATTTTTAACAATGTTTTTTATATTCTGTGCACGTCGTAAATCATGTTCCAAGTTCAGTCGGTTCATTGCTTTTGCTTTCATTGTCACCACAGTCCCAATTCCACTTTCACACCTGTAAGTTGTGGCGAATGGAATCAATATTGTTAATGCTTTTTCTGATAATAATGAATACTTGTCACCCAGCTTTGTCCAAAATGTTGCCAGTTCTGTTTTGGGTAAATCTGTTTTCAGTGTGTTTTGTTCATACAGTCCAACAAATTCCGCTATGGCTTCAATTTTACCACAGTCTAACATAGAAACAGTCGCGACACTTCGCCTCGATTTTGTTGCCTATTGCGCCAGCAGCGTCCTAAGCGGCCAGTAAGTAAATCTGTCGAGTTCGGCGCGATCGTGAAAGCGAAAGCGAATGGTAGTTAGTTTATTTTGGTTTGTACAGAGTTGTTTTACAAACAGGAGCGTCTGTAGAGCAATAAATTGCAGCAACAATTTTTTAGATTTTCTAAGGTCCGTGGGAGGTAGATATCGTCATATCACTAAGGGTATTGTCAGGATTCGTTTGCAAACTACATGTGTATTAATGATTAATGCTTCGGTTTAGGAGCAGAAAGTGGCTAGTGAAAAGCAGACGAGAAGATCTTATGAAAAAGTACCCTTGTTTACCTTTATAATAATGTTAAGTTTTGTTCGCTACACTTCGAACAAAACCAGTTCATGACTGCAGACAGTAGAAAATCCGTGTGGAATGCAGCACCTGCACTGTTTGACATCCCTAATAAGCCACCTCAAATGACGATGAGGAGGAAACTGCCACAAAGATTCGGCAATCCGTCTAAAATTGTGGCTTAAGTAGCCCGTGCAACTCTTCATATATCAGAGCCCGGTTTATCTGAATCGTCAACAGAGACCTGTTTTGACAATGAAGTTGTTAGATTACGTGCAGTTATTCGTGTCTTGCAAAAGCGCGTGAATTTTCAGACTATGCAGATCGCTAGACTTCGTGCAAAACTATTACGGGACTAGGAAAGTGCCTATCATTTTAAGTACAGACAGCAACAGAAACTGTATCAGAAGGATCAAGTGAAGAACGACAAACAAATTTTGAAGACTGTAGGATCCCGATATTTAAAAAAAAAGGTGCCCTTGACTTGTCATTAAGCCAGATTAGCATGCGAATGAAGGAGAAACGTGCTGCAAGTTGGAAAGACGAATTTAAGCTTTTTGCTCTTAGTGTATTGTATTATAGCAATCAGACTTACAGGTTTTGTCAAAATGTTTTACGTTTCCATCAGTGCATACATTTCAGAGGTGTGTGGAAGGCATACGAATAAAATGTGGGATAAGTGACAACATATTCCACCCTATAAAACAGAAGGTTCAGCTTTCTCCGGTACTAATAAACTAGAGAATATCTCATGGGATAAAAAAGTCTCTAATGTCACATTTAACATATGACAGCACTTCTGACATTGTTATTGGCTTCGAGGACTTGAGATTCACACACACACCATATTTCTCCCAATATCTGGCGGTTGGTTTTCCCACTTACAATAATATAAAAATGATGGTCATACTTGTGGCAACAGGCGACAATCACTAAATCACAGTAGACCTAAGGAATGACAAATGAGATATCGATGTAGAGTAGGGTGACCAAATTATTTTCGGTTAAAACCGGGACACATTCACCCGGATGCCAATGGACACCTCATTCCACCTGAGCCCAGGTTTCTTAATCTTAAATATTAATGTTTTATTGATACATTTTGTTAACCCGATTATTGTAACTACTAAGAGGATACAAAAGATTGATATAATCTAGATTATCTGTATAATTAATGACATTTAATGAACGTACAGAGTAATAAAGAAATGTATTACGATTTTACAAAATTTTACAGCCATTGAACTTTTAATCAATTAATATTAACATGAGCTTTAATATTACTGAGCACTTGTAGATGGAATTAACTGTCCTTGGAGAAAAGGCTATTTTTCACTGCCTCCAGCCTTCTTGATCATGTCTTTGTTCTTTGAGACACAGTGATAAAACTCGGCACAATTCATTTTGTAGTTGTACAGGATCTGCAGGATTTCTTCAAGAGAGTCCACCTCCATTCTGTTTCTTTCATCAGTCCACTGGATATTCATGAACGAAAATATTCTTTCCACATTGGCATTATGAGCTGGGATTGCAAATAAATACCTTGCAATTATTACGAACTCAGAGTAATGCTGAAGACAGTCACAGCTTTTACAAAAACTCACCCATTGCTCATGACATTCCAATGGTGTTTTTTTTTTTCATCATTCCACTTGTGAAGACTTTCTTCAACAAAATTTGTCAGTATGCCGAACTGATAAAAGAGAATGGAATCATCGATTTCAATCTCTTTACTCTTCAAAGAAGAAACTGTCTCTTCAACACTCTCTTCAGTAACAGCCAATCAAACACTGGCGATGAGGGTAAATATGAGGCGCTCCACTTGCGAAGATATTCTACACAAGTGTCATAAAACTTGTTAACTTCTTCTCTAAAACTCCTTTCCGCTGCTTCTGATACTTCTGCTCTTTTAAGGACAGATTTAACATTAAAAGAAATGAACTGCTGTTCTCTCCTCTTAGTAACAGTTTCCAGAGTATTTTTCAAAACATCATTTACCTCTATTACACTTTTCGTGCTTCCCTCAGTTTCCTTTATCCCATGCTGCAAAGTGCTAAGCTGACTGTGAATGAACCATAAGTAGGCTTCACTTAAAGGGTTACTGAAAAACTGAACCAATATTTTGGGGGCTTTGTCTCCATTTAGGAAAAAATCTTTTAACAGTTCAAACAGGCGGATTACTCTTTCAACTGCTCGAAACAGTGATAACCAGCGAGTTTTCGAGTGACACATTACATTCATATATTCAGTTCCCACATAATCACAGAACTCCTTAAGCCTCTCTGTTCTAACAGTATATATGTAAAAGTGTGAGTATACCTTCATGACGATAGTTTCAAGATCACAGCTTAAACTGTCAGCAGATGTCTGCACGCTATTGTGTAAAACTTGTGCAGGGCACCCTATGCCTTCAATGTTTTCATGCAATGTTGCCTTTAATTTGGTAAATACGTTGCATTTGCCTTGTCTTTTTAAACCATCAAAGTTAGTGTTGGTGTTGTCTCCACAAAACGCCACACATTCTCAAGATCAAACATTTCGATAGTATTCATACAAAATCTTGAAATTTCGTCACTAGGTAGGGAACTCACCTTCGAAAGTTTGGTCTGAATTCCATGATTAATATCGAAAAACTGAGCAACAAACGGAAATATTTTAATGGTCTTATGATTGCTGGCATCAGTGGATATCCCGTAGAAAGAAGACTTTTTGATGTATTCAAGGCTTTCCTTTACACTCTGGGGAGCAATAACTCCTTTCACTAAGGCTGACACTTTAATTCCTGCTGAACTAAACTTTTTTGCAATGGAGGAATCATCAAACATAATGCTGTTAAGCTTATTAGTACAATCACTAGATCTATAAGTTTGGTCATGTTTTACCGTGTGCTAGGCTAGTGTAAGCTCGGCTGCTCGAACTTTCGTCTCTTCACTTGACTGATGTTTCACAAAATAATTTTGTAGAGTTTTACTGCAGCTCGGTGCACTGTATCTGTTAATGTGTTTCTTTGACCTGATGTGATCAACTATGTCGGAACGTCCACCATGACTTATACTAATAAAACACTTACATACGGAACACTCTGCTTCGTAATCAAAACGATCTTTCTTAATGAAATTCCATTCCTTGGAATAACAGTCACTAAACTTGCAGGCACATTTCGGCATTGCGTTTCACAGCACTGCAGCAATAATACCACTAATATGAGAAAAAAACTACTGCAGTTTGTCTGACAAAACATCAACTACTACACTGTTCTGACAATGAGTGTGTGAGTAAGTGGCGCGACAATCGGACGGTTTCATAGCTCTGTTACAATAATACAACTTACTACTTGTTGGCCAAAGTACCGCTCAAAGTAAATTATTGCCTGAGTGTATCAATACTGATACTGTGGTTACTAGTATGGGACAATGGAGGTTTTAGACAAATAAGCTAAAATATATTAATTTCTTGTGTTGTATTTACTTTAATATAGCGGAATCCCAAAAGTTTGAGAAAGTTTCACGAAATGTATTTAAAAACTGAATTCCGGGACTTTTGCGCGCCCCGAAACAAATTCTCGGGACACCGGAGCACCGGGACAATCCCGGTTTTCTGAGACGTTTGGTCACCCTAATGTAGAGGTACATATCTGTGCTATCTGTGTGTTTGTATTCCTTTGACATCAACGTGGTAAGCTGCAGTTCTAACCAACGTCACAAATGTTTCTTGACGAATGTGTTGTAGCTTACCATCGGATTCGTGATTTTTATCCCTAATTGCGCTTAGTTTTGAATCACTTTTTGGAACATGTGTGTCTTCTGATACTACTCAAAATCTTGGAAGCAAAAAATAAATCAAATATATCGTAAATCACGTAGGAATGGGATGCGATACAAGCATTACGCTTACGACGCATCTGGCATTCCCTTTCCACGCCGCTTGGAGCGCTAGTGTAGCTCCAGCTGTCAGTCGGTAACAACTTTTTACAGCAGTGAGTGTCGCGACTGTTATGTTAGAGTGGGGATTTACTATCTGAAAATATTCCTTCGTTCACTGTAAACAGTCTTAAAATCCAAGCATTTACCTGTCGATTCACCAGTTCAGTAAAATAGTTTCTGACTTATTTCATTTGTGAATGAGGATTTTTTCACTGTTGGCATCGAGCATTACTGTCAATTCTGCGAACACCGAAATGTCCTAAACTTCAGCCCTGCGTTGGTTGAGCTCAAATCTCCGAAGAAAACCGGCAACTTTTATCTTGTGTCGTCAAAATAGTCACCATATTTCCTTGCAAGCTGCTACGCATATTGATATCAGCACATGCCACTTTGGAAATAAATATATTATCTGCTATTTTGGCATGTACGTCTTTCTCCTACTCCGTCCTTCCCTTTCCAGAAACAAAGCGATTTGTGATCGGAGCTCAAGTACTCTATGGAGCACCTTGCATGTGACAGCCACCGGAACATAGTAAAAAACATTACGCAGCTGATGTTGATGAGTTGCAGTTTATGTCTATTTGCAACTGAATCAACTTAATTTGTATTTTGCCATAAACTTTTCGCCTGGATTAATTATGAAGTACCTTTAGTTGCCTGAAGTGTATACATATTTACGTACTGCTCCTGCCATTTATTCAGCTACTCCTGGATGTAAATTCAGAATCATCAATATAGTGTTAGTATACTTCGTTCAACATGGGTGTCAGCATTACTTTTGCTGTACTTTGTTAACAGTAAGGTTAACACGAATGTTAACATTGTTCTATGTAAGTAAAGTAACGCTTCATCAATCTGAAGACCGTTTTCAACATTACAGTGTTTTACTACGAGTGTCCTGCTGAGGGTGGTATGTCCTTGCTTTCCTCCGACTTTTGAACTGACTTACCCAGCCTCTTATAGGCAGAACTACTATCTAACATGGATTCCGAACCATTGTAACTCGGCATTTTTTGCGTCAACGAACATAGTCAGAGGGGAAAGAAGTAATAAGTGAGAGATAAAAATCCTAGGAGTGACCAGGGATCGAACGCGAGCCTTTTATAGTTATCGTTTACCATTGAGCTATCTAGATTAACTGGTAAACGAAAGAGAAGATAAGGCCAGAGTAGCAGCACCGTGTTTACGTCTGAGAAAGATGGAGAGAATAAAAGCATATCCTGCAGTAGTCTGAGGCCTAGCAAGCCCTGAGAGCCGGCCCGGTTAGCCGTGCGGTCTAACGCACTGTTTTCTGGGCGGGAAAGCGTGCTGGTCCCCGGCACGAATCCGCCCGGCGGATTAGTGTCGAGGTCCGGTGCGCCGATCAGTCTGTGGATGGTTTTTAAGGCGGTATTCCATCTGCCTCGGCGAATGCGGTCTGGATCCCCTTATTCCGTCTCAGTTACACTATGTTGGCGGTTGCTGTGCAAACACTTTCTCCACATACGCGTACACCACACTTACTCTATCACACAAACATTCTGGTTACACTCGTCTGATGTGAGACGTTCCCGGAGGGGTCCACTGGGACCGAACTGCACAGTAACCCTGGGTTCGGTGTGGGGCGGCGGTGAGGTGGGTGGACTGCTGTAGCCTGTTGTGGGGTTGTGAACCACTGAGGGCTACGGCGGGACGAAACCTCTCCGTCGTTTCTAGGTCTCCAGTTCCATACAAAAAAATACGCTCTGAGATGCAAAGCTGCGACTCACTGTCGCATATCTGCTTCTGGATGGCAACTCATATGAGTTCGTGGCAGTGTATCTTGAATCCGGTGCTTCTCAGGCACTTTGAATTCCACCCGAAATGGGATTCTCAGACTTAGACTATTTGGATATGTTAGTTAATTTCGTTTGCAGTATGACCTAAAGTGCAACAACCGAAAAGTAGAAGCATTGCTTATAAACGTTG
Source organism: Schistocerca americana (assembly GCF_021461395.2). NCBI lineage: Eukaryota > Metazoa > Arthropoda > Insecta > Orthoptera > Acrididae > Schistocerca > Schistocerca americana. The sequence goes on along the minus strand of NC_060120.1, from coordinate 3,958,198 downwards.
GGGGATGCTTGAGATTCTTAAAGTAAAAAACACTCATGGGTACAACCTTCTATACACCTAAAAAGCGAAGGATGGATTGAGATTCAGAAATTACTTGCAGATGACTACAAAATTTTTCGAAAGGCTTGTAGCAATTGTGGGGCGGATTAGCGGTCACATTTTGCACTCATATTTCACTGCATATTCTTCGGACAACAGGAAGTGAGTTATTTCGAAGAATCGTAGTAAATACGACCAATAATGAAAACGTAGCCACTTTATTATCCTGGCTCATATATGAGACTAAGATGCAAAAAGTAAATCATTTTCCGAAAGAAAACTACTTCATTGAGTAATGCATCTTCTGTCCTTTTAAAGAATTTTTTTCAGTGGCGCAGCAGATGACTCGACTTTGAGATATATGCTTTCCCCGAATCAAATTTATATGTGTTCACGATCCTTTGCGTGGCAGAGAGAAACCAGCCACAAAGAATTGACAGTGAGTTTGAACAGTGAATCGTTGCGTACAGCGATTAACAGAAGCAGTGCTGCCACCTTTTTTACACATGCCTCAATCACGTGTTTTCAAGAGGCAGCTTGGCGAGCACAAGCGTTGTTATAAAATGGGGAGAGCAGGCAGCGGTATTTATGCATGACTAGATGTTAAATGTATTGTAGCCTTTATCACAAACGAAGCCATTCATCACATAAGGATGATACTGAGTACTTTCTCTTTTTATGTTAATGGGAATACTGTAACAAAATACGTCTCATAGAATTCTGTAAGTATTTTTCTCGCCTCATACTGCCACGACTTACAAGCTTGGAATGACGATTATGTCGACGTCTGAAATCATACACCTGTGTCCTCAAAGTTTATTTTGCAGTGAAAATGTCTGTTTGAGGCACACGCTGAATCCATTTCTGCCCTTACTGTGAAGTAATTTTTATTTTGTAGCTGTTTACGTCATTTATAGAGATCTTTTTAGCATTACTGTTCAGTGGCAACAGAATTACAGATAAAAAAGAAATTTACACACCTACTTATATCTTATCGACTCAGCTATTTGTGTCCAGTAGTAAACGAAAGGCAATGCTGTCAATTAGGAATTTCTTACCCGAGAGTTAGTGCTTGAATAGAAAAAACTTCACTCAGTTGTTTCTTTTTATCGTCTCAGTCCGAAAAACCCGTCGACTTGGTTGGAGAGCTAACATCTGACTAACGAAACAAGAACAGATAGCGAGCCGATAGCCCGGTGGAGTAAATAATGAGCTGCGCAACAATACAGGCAAGCAACCAGCTGCAGCCAGTTGTCATCGCCTACTGCGCACGAAGTTCCGGTAATGTCTGTCGTTAGTACACTGGCTTTGGGCTTCGCCACGTACGGTTATGCATTAATGCTCATTTTTGAAACTTTTAGAATTAGCTACCTATCTTACTTATTAGTCTAATGAGGTAGTGAAATTGATTTTATCCCTCAGAATAATTACCCCCACTTGAGGACCACTCTACCTGAGTAGCTGCTTCCTTCATGTAGTGCACCCCTGACCTACCAAGGGGAGTCCTACAAATCCCTACACGATAACGCAGGTCTACTGCAGTCTAGACTGCCAAACAGTCGATGAAGACTTTAGTTGCGACCCTCCACTTGGTTCCAAAGCTAAGAATCGACTCTGGGAACTAGGCTGCAAATTGCGAGCTCTGCTTGCACCCCACACATGAGGCCAGCAATCTTCGCCACCTATGCTAGCCGCCCATATGAACTGAGGATGGCCGCAGAAGTCATGCCGCAGGCATCGCTGGTGCCAACGTGAGCCACAATTTGCAGACGACCACACCCTGCCCACTCAATAATAGCCGCAGGCAAGGTTGCCTCCGCATCGTGGATGAGGCCTCCCCCCCCCCCCCCCCCCATGTGGATTTCTTCCTAGCCCTGAAAGATGTCTGCTTAAGGGACTCTATAATGCACCTAATTTTGGAGCTCCCCCCCCATGTGCCTGGTGGGACACTGCTGAAGAAGCGGCCACCTGTCCACTCACAGGATGAATGGGTGAGGCCAGGTGGCCAGTCTCTACACACTGGCCCTCTGCTTCGAGCAAAGCAAACACGTTACCACCCGCCAGTCACCCTGCTGCGGAGGCAGATCCACAGCATCGGTACACTAGGAGATGCCTCACAAGCAGAGAGTGTGGGCAAAATGAGCAACATCTGAGGTATCACATGTGATGAGCCAGATTCTCCGCCACCACTACACCCGGAGGCAGCTGTTATGAGCTACATATGTAACTGTCTTGAAGCATAAGAAGAAAAATTTATTGTAACTACAAAGTTTTTTGATTTATCAAAAGCATTTGACACTGTGTGCCACAACACTCTGCTGCTGAAATTAAAAACTGTAGGTTTCTCAGTCTCTGCTGTTAAAATTAATCAGTCATACTTGTCTAAGAGATCTCAAACTGTTTACTTCAATAACCAATATTTTAGTTTCTTACCCATAAACCATGGTGGGCCCTCTTTTGTTCATATTATATATGAATGACCTACCTAGCAATGTAATAGATGATACTACAAACTGTTACTTGTATGCAGATGATATCAGTTTAAGTGTTACAGTGCCTACGAACAATAACATAAGTAACTCTGCCTCACTCACGGTAGATACACTTTCTGACTGGTGCAATGCCAATAGCCTGTCAATGAACATAAATAAAACACAGGAATTAAACATTTCTTATAACAATAGAATCACCTTAGAGACAGTTCCTGCGCAGTTTCTTGGCATTGTTTTGCAAAATAATTTAGGCTGGCAGGCACATGTGAATTACTTAACACCAAAAATTTCTAAAGGAATATTTATGCTCAGAAAATTACAAGCAACAGTAGATGAGAAAATTTTGCTTTCTGTCTATTATAGTTATATTCACTCTCATTTGACGTATGGGACAATCTTGTGGGGAAATAATTGCTACTCAAAATGCTTATTTACAGCCCAGAAAAAAGCTGTCAGACTGGTATGTAAAGTACCACCTAGAACTCACTGTAGAGAATTATTTATTAAACTTAGTATTATGACCTTGCCATGTATATACATACTTCAATGTCTCTTGTACATTAAAAAGAACTTGTCTAGTTTTGATCTGAATTCTGATGTACATAGTTATAACACATGACACTGTAATGATGTAAGAAAAGGCTACTGCTCATGTACCAAAACTCTAAACAGCTTTAAACACACATCTGTAAAGCTATTTAATAAACTACTAGAGTCAGTTAAGAGTCTGGAGCTGAAAAAATGTAAGATATTTGTTAGAACTTTAGTAATTCAAAATTGTTTTTATACAATGGAAGATTTCTGTGAGCATAATTTCTAACATAGATTAATTATTGTGTATTTATTGTCATTGTTGTTTATACATTTATTGACGTTGCTTATACAAGCTTTACATCCCTGTAAATGTTTTGTTTTTGGGCAATTAAAATCAATCAATCAATCAAGCTAACCATAGAAGTAAACTGTATAAGCAGACAGAAATCTAGATATGAAACGTGCTACCCTCCTCATGTGTCACCAGTGGATACTGATGCATTAACGAGCTGTGTAACTAGCTGTTAAGTGAGCAACTATTGCACTACACACTGAATGAATTCACACATAAAAACCACGATTGAGTCACTTAAATAGAAAAACAAGGATGAAATTTAATAAATATACTACAAGGAAAACACAAGAAAAGATAAACACTTAATGTGCCGCTCTGTAGATGTGTATCAGCCTAGAGCTGGAGCCTACGCTGGCACCCTCCATTGTGGACTCCCACATCCAGACGGCTCCCGCCTCCTGTTGCCGGTCCTGTCCACCATTAATCCTGGGAGGTCCACAGGTGGCCGGGGTGCCCCCATCCCATCCGGCAGGGACTTATTATGCCTTTGGGTACCACTCTCAGCACAACCGTGGACACCGTGGGTGTTTCTTGAGTCACAGCATTGTGTACAGTGATACCCTGTCCTCCCCCTGCTAGGAAGGACAGTAGTAGTCCACCAGTTACTACATCTACCACCCACAGCAGATGTAAGTCGAGTCACTGTGGCAACAGTAATGTGTTCCAACATTAAGATGGCACGCCCACGACTGCCCGAGACGGCCGCTGAGGGCAGCCTGGTCATTGACTGTTAACACCAGCCTCACTGTGCGTGTGTTGCAGTTCACCAGTGACATGTGATGTGGATAGCATCTTTATAAAGGCATGCAAGGGACTCTGGGCCCTCAGTTGGCAAATGGGTTTGAGATGTGTAAATTACTTTCATTATATTCTTGTTGATGTCGCTCCATGACAATAAATTGTATCTCTTGTACAGCCGTCCTTGTGTTCCTAGTTGGAACAATAATTTACTATCTGTCGTTGCTGTAGATGTTGTTGGCTATCACCTCATTATTTAGATCTGTTGCTTATCTGTTAACTTCATTACAAAACTTTACAAAGAACTGTGTACAGTTAACGGTACAGGAAATTTAGTTGTAATTTTTCTGTGAGTAAAGTGCTGTGCAACAGTTTGGGACGTCAAAACTTTACATGATATTATATGACAGTTTAGTTTGTTCTATTCAGTAAAAACCAATTAGTCAGAAATTAGTGAGTAGGCTAACTGGTCTTTCATGCATGCAGCTAGCTGGGTAATTTGGTAAGTAACAACTATTTGGCTTGGATAAGTTCAATAAATATATTTTACTGGGAAAAAAACACATAATTTACAAACCAAAGAACACATCATTTACATACCTGAACCTTACTTTATGTAACCATTAATCAAATCTACCCGTGAGCTTTAGAATTCCTGTGCCATAGTGGGCTGCACCTGTTCATTAAACCAATTGTTCACTTCCTTCTTCATCACAGCATCACTCTCAACATATTTCCTTCCCAGGAACTGCAGCACTGGGACATTGTAGCTGTGCGTATGTATTTGTGTGTGCCTGTTTGAGTTCTGGATTAGTTGGCTCCGAAGGATAATTTCCAAAAACTAATCAACATTTTCAATATTCTTGATGTGCCAGATGATTGATCAGTTGTCAAATGCTTTTCACACACACACACACACACACACACACACACACACACACACACACATACACACACACACACACACACACATGAAAAAGTTTTCAAAACCATAGTGTACTGGGTAAAGGAAATGTAAGGAGCCTTATCCTACTGACACTGGAAAAATTATGATAGTGAGATGTAATAACTGCATATTACATAAATAAACACTGTTTCTGTATATTTACTGTAACTACAGTGTTTTCAGAAGAAAATGTTTTTAGTTTTTTGCTTTGTCGAGGTTCAGAAATAATAAACACTTCTGATTCTGCTTATTGACTTTATACACTAAACAAGACCACATAAACATGAGATTTTACTATTTAAGCTCACATTTAAAGACGAGTTGTCATATTTTCTTTGTCAGTAAGTAATAAAAATCATGACAGTGTTATCTGTAATTAAACATCTACAATGAATCTTCCTCATGTATGCTTAGTTTTCATCAATAAACATTCATATTTAATTAATTATGTGATTTTTTACAATTATACACAAATTGGTATACAACTTTGTTACTCGATAAAAATAGTTTTTGAAAATAGCAGAGCACTATGTATCTTTGGCATAGTATCACTGAACATGTGAAATAACAAAAGCATTCATTGAAGCTTTCCTCCATTCAGTATTTGTAAAATCAATTTTTCCGTTGATATTTCATTCAGGTCACATTTCAGTTTTTAGTGTTTCCACTTCTGTGAAGAAGTGTCAGTACTGCAGCCATCAAAAAGTCCAGAAATGGTAACCAGATCACACAAGTCTTTCAGATTTGTGTGACTAATACAGGAACTTCCAACACATCTCAATTACAGATTTATTTAATAAATAATAAGCTGGATACCAGCAATAGATTTTTTCCCTCTCAAGCACCCGAGCTTGAGTGAATGTTATCATATGCCTGCAATAAAAAGGAAATTTTCATAATTTTATTTCATGTACAGTATTTTACCAGTGACTTTTATTATTTTACCAATGAATTTTATTTTCTAGAAGAAACATACAGTTGGATTGTTCTACTGCTGTATAAATTATGTGCACATGAGTTACTACAGTTATGTTAACCAAATGTTTTGATATAATAAGAAAAATTCAGCTTAGTAAGAACTGAAATTCCCAGTTGGAAACAACACACACAGATGAAGATAAGCAAATCACTTACCTGCAAATGAAAGGTGGGTAGCCCAAAGTGTACTTAAACTGTCCTTCGTCTACCTCTAGTGTATACATGTACCTACAAATACAGCTGTGTCCTGTGTGTGTGTGTGTGTGTGTGTGTGTGTGTGTGTGTGTGAGAGAGAAAGAGAGAGAGAGAGAGAGAGAGAGAGAGAGAGACAGATAGAGAGAAAAAGGGGGGGGGAGATCAGGGTGGAGGGAGAGGGGGGGGGGGGGGGGAGAAGGAGAAAATATAGAAAAAGAACTAAGCTCAATAGTTAGTGTGCTTATTGAATTGTAATTATGCCTACATCTCAGTCACTTGCAAAGAATAGTTATAAAGTCTTGTACAGAGAGTATGGGGAGTAATTATATTTTTCTTGGGAAGATCAGAAATAAAAGTTTTAACATATAAAAATGAAGTGCTCCCTTTAAGGAGCTTAATTTTTTTTTATTCAGTAGAGTATTTACACACAAGGAAGATAAATAGTTATTGTTATTAGAACTGATTTGCATCAGCATTATTTACTATAATAAAAAAATGTTAAGATAGGATTTACTATTATTACAACAGAAAATGATTACACTTCTGTTAAAATTTATTTATGTCCAGTGGAAGAGAAAATTACAGTTTTCCTAAAGTATAATACTTGACCACAAAACATCTGATTAAAGAATAGATATGAGTAAATGATTATTTTTTTCTCTTATTTTTCCTGGCCTTAATCCTGTATCTTCACAGGGTTGATGTGTTAATTATTGGATTTGGCAATGTTAGTGGTAGACAGTGGCCAGAGATGGCCTTCCTGTGGGCACCCCTCACCTAAAAACCACATCCAGACTGGCCAGCACACTGGACCTCACTGTTAAACCAACGGGCAGATTTGATCTGGGGCTGGGGTTTCACCTCGAATCACAGAACTGTCACGCAAATGCACCCAGCTGTCTGGGTGGGTTGCGTAAATAATTATTTATAGTACCAAATACTACTGAATTAAAATTAAGTATACACTTGCCTCTTGTGCCACCTGCCTCAACTGTGATTCCATCGATTTTCCAGTCTGCTGGACCATTTTGTAGAAATACCCTTCTGGATTCTGTAGAAGCTCATGAGGGTGCGCATATTCCTGAAAGAATCAGCAGAGCCACTGTTGATGACAGCACATTACACCTCCTTTGAGTGACGTCACAGCAGGAAACAGGATTACATTTAATTTTGCTGTTTTATTTATTTTGCATTAATAAAGCTGTTACCAGCACGTACAATGCAATATTCTTACATTTATGTACTAAAATAATTTGAATGTATAGAAAGGTATTTATTTTGTGTGTAAACATTTGCATGATGATCTTTTTAGCCATAAAGCTGGAGAAAAATAGTATCAAAGCAACTGCACTTAAGAACATGCCTCAGTAGTGAGCAAACTGACTACAGCTCCACTTGGATAACTGTAGGCTATGTTTTAGTCTTTTTAGCATTGCAAAATAGTTATTTCCATATAAGAAGAGCTTATATAGGATTAAAATAAAAGGATTCAGAGCACAATAGGTCTGTACCTAGGCCCTTTAACGGTTACAGCACTGTATTCATTTCCTGAGTTTCCAATGTTCTTTTATACCCAACCGAATGCATCATCCTCCTTTGATTCCAAGGTATATGAAGGTAATAATGAACAGCTTGGACTATTTTGTAGTGTGGATTGTATAGGAAAGTGTACTTTCTAGGTATTGACAGCAGGGATAGCAAAGTGATATATCCTGAAACTGCAGTGAAAGCAGCTAAGGAGCATTCAGGATGTCACTCCAGTTTCTTCTTATCTAGTGAAAGAGAGGTATACCATGACCTCATAGCAATGCTGGCCAAGTTAGTCTAGTGGCAAAGTTCACACCTGCAAACTGGGAGGTCGTGGATTTGAATCTCACTCAAACCAAAGATTTTTCAGTCTTCATTTTAACCAAGCATTTACCTTTCAACCGTTTGAGGAGTTACCAGAAACTGCAGGTGGTTAAGATTTCATGTTAAACTGTAGGCCCCCTTTACCTGGTCGGCAAGTTGCCGATGTGGTGTCCCATAGAAAGACTTTCACAAGATCACTGAGCCACATTAAATAATAATAATAATAACAAAATAAAAATAATAATAATGTTAATTGCATTATGAGTATAAAAAACAACAGCCTGATTGGAGTCCAGGAAATGAACACACCTAAGACAGATCTTGCAGCACCTGATGAAGATGACTACGCCAGCCACAAATTATCGTGCATAAGAACATAATCAATAAACTATCATGTTGTTGTTGTGGTCTTCAGTCCTGAGATTGGTTTGATGCAGCTCTCCATGCTACTCTATCCTGTGCAAGCTTCTTCATCTCCCAGTACCTACTGCAACCTACATCCTTCTGAATCTGCTTAGTGTATTCATCTCTTGGTCTCCCCCTATGATTTTTACCCTCCACGCTGCCCTCCAATACTAAATTGGTGATCCCTTGATGCCTCAGAACATGTCCTACCAACCGATCCCTTCTCCTGGTCAAGTTGTGCCACAAACTTCTCTTCTCCCCAATCATATTCAATACTTCATCATTAGTTATGTGATCTACCCATCTAATCTTCAGCATTCTTCTGTAGCACCACATTTCAAAAGCTTCTATTCTCTTCTTGTCCAAACTATTTACCGGCAATGTTTCACTTCCATACATGGCTACACTCCATACAAATACTTTCAGAAATAACTTCCTGACACTTAAATCTATACTCGATGTTAACAAATTTCTCTTCTTCAGAAACGCTTTCCTTGCCATTGCCAGTCTACATTTTATATCCTCTCTACTTTGTCCATCATCAGTTATTTTGCTTCCCAAATAGCAAAACTCCTTTACTACTTTAAGTGTCTCATTTCCTAATCTAATACCCTCAGCATCACCCGACTTAACTCGACTACATTCCATTATCCTCGTTTTGCTTTTGTTGATGTTCATCTTATATCCTCCCTTCAAGACACCATCCATTCCGTTCAACTGCTCTTCCAAGTCCTTTGCTGTCTCTGACAGAATTACGATGTCATCGGCGAACCTCGAAGTTTTTATTTCTTCTCCATGGATTTTAATACCTACTCCAAATTTTTCTTTTGTTTCCTTTACTGCTTGCTCAATATAGAGATTGAATAACATCGGGGAGAGGCTACAACCCTGTCTTACTCCCTTCCCAACCACTGCTTCCCTTTCATGTCCCTCAACTCTTATAACTGCCATCTGGTTTCTGTACAAGTTGTAAATAGCCTTTCGCTCCCTGTATTTTACCCCTGCCACCTTTAGAATTTGAAAGAGAGTATTCCAGTCAACATTGTCAAAAGCTTTATCTAAGTCTACAAATGCTAGAAACGTAGGTTTGCCTTTCCTTAATCTTTCTTCTAAGATAAGTCATAAGGTCAGTATTGCCTCACGTGTTCCAGTATTTCTACGGAATCCAAACTGATCTTCCCCGAGGTCGGCTTCTACTAGTTTTTCCATTCGTCTGTAAAGAATTCGTGTTAGTACTTTGCAGCTGTGGCTTATTAAACTGATGGTTCGGTAATTTTCACCTCTGTCAACACCTGCTTTCTTTGGGATTGGAATTATTATATTCTTCTTGAAGTCTGAGGGTATTTCGCCTGTTTCGTACATCTTGCTCACCAGATGGTAGAGTTTTGTCAGGACTGGCTCTCCCAAGGCCGTCAGTAGTTCCAATGGAATTTTGTCTACTCCGGGGGCCTTGTTTCGACTCAGGTCCTTCAGTGCTCTGTCAAACTCTTCACGCAGTATCGTATCTCCCAATTCATCTTCATCTACATCCTCTTCCATTTCCATAGTATTGTCCTCAAGTGCATCGCCCTTGTATAGACCCTCTATATACTCCTTCCACCTTTCTGCTTTCCTTCTTTGCTTAGAAGTGGGTTTCCATCTGAGCTCTTGATGTTCATACATGTGGTTCTCTTATCTCCAAAGGTCTCTTTAATTTTCCTGTAGGCAGTATCTATCTTACCCCTAGTGAGATAAGCCTCTACATCCTTACATTTCTCCTCTAGCCATCCCTGCTTAGCCATTTTGCACTTCCTGTCGATCTCATTTTTGAGACGTTTGTATTCCTTTTTGCCTGCTTCATTTACTGCATTTTTATATTTTCTCCTTTCATCAATTAAATTCAATATTTCTTCTGTTACCCAAGGATTTCTACTAACCCTCTTCTTTTTACCTACTTGATTGTCTGCTGCCTTCACTACTTCATCCCTCAGAGCTACCCATTCTTCTTCTACTGTATTTCTTTCCCCCATTCCTGTCAATTGTTCCCTTATGCTCTCCCTGAAACTCTGTACAACCTCTGGTTCTTTCAGTTTATCCAGGTCCCATCTCCTTAAATTCCCACCTTTTTGCAGTTTCTTCAGTTTTAATCTACAGGTCATAACCAACAGATTGTGGTCAGAGTCCACATCTGCCCCTGGAAATGTCTTACAATTTAAAACCTGGTTCCTAAATCTCTGTCTTACCATTATATAATCTATCTGATACCTTTTAGTATCTCCAGGGTTCTTCCAAGTATACAACCTTCTATCATGATTCTTAAACCAAGTGTTAGCTATGATTAAGTTGTGCTCTGTGCAAACTTCTATCAGGTGGCTTCCTCTTTCATTTCTTAGCCCCAATCCATATTCACCTACTACGTTTCCTTCTCTCGCTTTTCCTACACTCGAATTCCAGTCACCCATGACTATTAAATTTTCGTCTCCCTTCACTATCTGAATAATTTCTTTTATTTCATGATACATTTCTTCAATTTCTTCGTAATCTGCAGAGCTAGTTGGCATATAAACTTGTACTACTGTAGTAGGTGTGGGCTTCGTATCTATCTTGGCCACAATAATGCGTTCACTATGCTGTTTGTAGTAGCTTACCCGCATTCCTATTTTCCTATTCATTATTAAACCTACTCCTGTATTACCCCTATTTGACTTTGTGTTTATAACCCTGTAGTCACCTGACCAGAAGTCTTGTTCCTCCTGCCACCGAACTTCACTAATTCCCACTATATCTAACTTTAACCTATCCATTTCCCTTTTTAAATTTTCTAACCTACCTGCCCGATTAAGGGATCTGACATTCCACGCTCCGATCCGTAGAACGCCAGTTTTCTTTCTCCTGATAACGACATCCTCTTGAGTAGTCCCCGCCCGGAGATCCGAATGGGGGAATATTTTACCCAAGAGGACGCCATCATCATTTAATCATACAGTAAAGCTACATGCCCTCGGGAAAAATTACGGCCGTAGTTTCCCCTTGCTTTCAGCCGTTCGCAGTACCAGCACAGCAAGGCCGTTTTGGTTATTGTTACAAGGCCAGATCAGTCAATCATCCAGACTGTTGCCCTTGCAACTACTGAAAAGGCTGCTGCCCCTCTTCAGGAACCACACGTTTGTCTGGCCTCTCAACAGATACCCCTCCGTTGTGGTTGTACCTACGGTACGGCTATCTGTATCGCTGAGGCACGCAAGCCTCCCCACCAACGGCAAGGTCCATGGTTCATGGGGGGGGGGGGGGGGGGGGAACTAATCATATTGTCTAATAAAATTATCAGCTGGAGACAATGAATTTCTCCTTCAAAGACATTCAGGTATCAGTGCTTGACATGCATACTCTGGGAGATAAAGAAACTTTTATTAAACTTTACAACTTGCAAATAAGTAATCAATTACGGATGAAGTACCTGATCAGGATTATGAATTAATGTAAGACTCAAAAGAGAATAAACATTTATATTTGTCAAATAACAGAAAGAATAATCATCAGGGATGTTTCATTCACTGTTGAATAAAAAAGTTCAGACCTTTTCACGTTTTGTGCCTCCCACCTTATACATCCCAAGTATGTGCAGCCAGTTACCTGACAATATCTACTCATCTTCCACTAGGTCATCATTTATGTTATTTCTTATCATCAGAAGTCCCACATATACATCCATTTTACCATCTTCCACCACTTCTTTTGGTTTTAGTTCCACACAAACCAATTCATAATAGTTGACACTGCAGCCCCTGACCTCCATTCCTCTTTTTTCTTCCCTGTGCATGTTTTTCCATGCTCAAATTTTAGATGGTTTGTTCATTAAGTCCCATGTCCCACAGCAATTAGATCTGACAATACACACTGGTTCTAGACTTTTCAGTTCAACACTTTGGGAATTTACTTTTGAAAATGGCATTCAGTTCCCCAAATAACCTCTGACCTGTGTTTACCTCTATATTCCTTTCCCTCTTGACCTGATTGTTAATGTAATTGCTGTACAGTGCAATATTCTTATGATGATGAACTAAAATAATTTAAATTCGGAGATTTTAGTGTTCCAAGTATTTTTCTAAATTAATTAAGACAAATGTCAGAATAGTTCCTTTGAAAAGATTAAAGCTGATCTCCAATTCTCTTCATGTATGACTGGAGCTTGTACTCTATCTGATAAGACCTCATCATCCACAAAACATTAAATCTTAACCTTCCTTCCTTGATTCAATAATATTATTGTCAATCTTCACTGTCTTTATTTCCGTATACTGACAGGGTGTATACACGGCCAAGGAAAAAAAATTCCCGTATTTTTCCCGGCTTTTCCGGTTGGAAATACACTTTCTCCCGGGTGAAAATATACTTTTTCCTAAGTGAAAATTCACTTTTACAGTGAGTAAAAGCATACCATCACTTAACACGGAAAAACTTATCAATTCTTTGAATGTTTATGGTTTTATACACCGATGTAGAATTTCCTGGCACTTTAGAAAACGAAACTAAGGGGGGAAAAACACGTTTTGGAAAGATCTTTGATGTGCAGCATATTTTCGTGTTACAAAGGTATAAATTTGAATTCCACCAAACACCGCATGTTCCTTTCCGAAGCATAGAAATCGAGATTGCGACGCGCTTTTGTAAGCCAGTCATAGCTCATGTCACGTGATCTCACCAGCTGATGACAGCATAGGACACGTGATGTAGTCAGCCAATAGCAATATCACTCTTAAGTAGTGCAAAAACACAAATAAGAAAAGTTAACGTTTTAAATTAATACAAGAAAAAGAAGCTTTCACATATAATATTGGTCCCAAAGATTAATAAGTTGCAGGAGAATCTATGCTTCCAAATATAATGATCTTTTTTGTGTGTTTTACACAATTTTTAATAACAATGTAAATGTCTGATCTTCTGGGCTCAAAATTCTTCTAGGTGGTCATCCTCAAAGAGTTGATTTTTAAATGTGAGTCAAACGCTCTGTGATTTAAGAAATTCATCATACATTCTCGCACATAGTTCATCTTGCGTAAAAGGAAATTTACTTTGAAAGTAACGCTTTTCAAACCACCATTCGCAATATTTTCACGTGACCTGTTAGAAATTGGTTCGCTTCAGCAGTTGCCAGAGAGCACCTATTAACAGGCGTCACTGCGCTTGTGCTTCTACGATGATGCAGGAAGCCCGCATGTTCGTACGTGTAAAACATTAAAAGATCTTACATTATGTCATAAAAGAAACAAGACACCAGAGGATACTACAAGAACATCGAAATTTCGTGAACCATACTAAAATGCATAATTCGGCTTAAAGTGTACTTGGATTACCAGTACTGTATTATCTCATGTTTGGTTGTTTATTATGGCATAATGCCATAGAAGCTAGAAGATGGAAAATGTGCACTTGAAATGCAGCAAACAGTTCAAACTAGCCAACCGTGTGAAATTAAACACCTCGTTTCAAATAAACTGACTGCCTCAGCGCAAAAGACTAATAAAAGCCAAATCTCTTTAGCAAACCAACAAAAATAACTTCATTGTGCTGCAAGGCGATTAATGCTTGACTGTCAGAAAGGTGGAAATAAAACCTGAAACTAATAACATATTTTAGACTTCCATAATTATGCAAGCGTATTTTTATTCATTTGATACATCCTGGCCGCAGAAATCTGCTTTGTTTTCATTTAATATGAGAGCAATAAATGAAGAGGAAACAGCAAAATCACTAAACGTAAACACGGGTCACATGGAGACTCCTCACTACAACTCAGACTGCTCTGTGGATCAGCCCCAGATCTCCGATATTTCCGAACCGGGGCAATATTAGATAGTGGTGCCCAGCTACACATCTGTAGCCAGAAGTGGGAGAAAGTACTATTCATACGCGACTCAACTGCGCATGCACAAGAGCCCACCCGCAACTGCTCAACTGAATCTAATGTAAACAGCTGTCACGTCACGCTCATCGGAGGCAATTTCTTGTTAGGAAGCATTGCATAGTCTTCCAAAAGCTGTTGACACACTTCGTTGTTGGCAAACACTTGTATGGGCACTGTGTTTTATTGTTGTATATGGCGTATTTCCTTTGCGACTTAAGTTTTATTTTCATTTTTTTTCCTCTCGTTCACATTTTGTTGCTGCAGTATCATTCTGCATAAGCGGGATACAGTCATACCCTTTGTTAGAGTATTGGTTCTGACCAGTCAAAATCACAAAAATTTAACTGAAAACTAAAACAATGAAAAATTCCCGGAATTCTAAAGATTCCTGGGTTTTTCCCAGTTTTCTCCCGGATGAAAAAATTCCCGGGTTTTTCCGGATCTCCCAGGTCGTATGCACCCTGACTGATTATACACTGTTTTGGCCTTTCTGAGACTTTGCTTGTAACCTCTTGTCCAGCTACAAACTGAGAAGCACAGAAGAATCTTTGCACATCATCTTAATCTGTAGTGATAGCTTTCCTCTGATTGCAACTTGTTCTTAATCGCTTTTTATGATTTTAATACTTAAAGCTGTTGATATGTGGTACTCGCTAACACTACAAATGACAAATTCATATAATACACAAAACAAAGTGCTTCTTTCATGAAAATTATTATTCCCATTGTGCCATGAATATATGTAACAACCCTAACACAGAGTAAGCATATTGGTCTCGTGATACTACTCACCACCATGGTCCCGGAGTCCATGACAAGAACTTTATCTGAGTCCATGATTGTATTCAGTCTGTGTGCAATTGTAAGTACAGTGCAGTCTTTGAACTTCTTACGTATCGTCTTCTGTATGAGACTATCAGTTCTAAAAAAAAATGAAGAATGAAATTATAGATTTTATTGTATCTTTAATTTTGCATTAAGAGCTTGTGATCAAAATGATACTGATGCTAAGGATGTGAAACCTGCTAAAGTCTCAGTTGTAGTGTATCAGCTAGTGAAGTTTCTGTTTATAAATGAGTGATATATTTGGCAAATTTCACATAAAACACAAATAAAATAATAGATATCACTGGGTCTTCAGATGCCTGCAGAAAATTTTATGATATTGACTGCACATTTGAATATAACATGTAAATATTGTTCTTTTATTTTTAAGACACCATTACTTAGTTCACACATTGTTTCCTGTGTATCACTACATGAAGGATAACTTTTGGGGACAGGCTAGTAGCTAAAAACTACTCTCTCACAAAAACAAACATTACATACACTGTCTCTACATTATAAAAACAATATCATACATTAATGCCAATGTATTTTTGTTGTTAATAAAGAGCTTAATCTGTATTCTATGGACACTCAAATAATTTTAAGTAAATGTATTTCTTGTAGGAACATAGGCCTACTGATTTCAAGTATACTATCCAGCCAACTGGTTTATTTATTAATGCAATCCCTAGATCAACTCTTCATAAAGATGGCATGTTGAGTTGTAGACAGGCACAACGAAAAGACTGTTACAAACTGAGCTTTTGGCCAAAGCCTTCTTCAGAAAAGAAAGAAAAAACACACACATTCACACAAGCAAGCACACCTCACCCACACACGACCGCCATCTCTGGCCACTCTGGTCACAGTGCAACTATCTTGTTGATTGAAAGCAGCAGTCCAGAGTGGGTTGGGGTAGAGAGAGGGATGGCAGGGTAAATGAGCAGTGACTAGAAGGTGTCAGGGTGAGGTTGCTGGGAAAAGCCTCAGGAGGCTGTAGGGGTGGGGTGGCTTTGGGAGGGGGTGGGGGGAGCGGAAGGAGAGTGGAAAAGGAGAGGAGCAGAGAAGGGGAAAGGATCAGCGGGTGTCTTGGCAGAGAGCAGCACACAATGGGGGTGGGGGATGTGAACTAGGAGGAGCTGATACAACAAAGGGAATGAAAACTGTTGGGAGAAGATTTGGGGACAGTAGATTAGCAATGGTTGAGGCTGGGATCATTTTGGTAGCAGAGAATATTTTTTAAGGAAAACTCTCATCTACGTAGTTCACAAACGCTGATGGCGGGCAGGAGAATCCAGATGGCTCGGGCTGTCATGGCAGCTATTCAAATCAGGCATGTTATGTTCAGCTTCATGTTGTGCCATTGGGTACTCCACTTTGCTGGTGGCCAAAATTCATCCTGGTGGACAGCTGGTTGGTGGTCATACCAGTATAAAAAGCTGTACAATGATTGCACCAGAGCTGGTTTTCACCTGTGGCTCAACCTCTGGTGGGGTAGGATAAGCCTTTGCCAGGACTTGAATAGGAGGAGCTGGGAGGGGAGGGGGGTGGGGGGTTGGGCAAGTCTTGCACCTGGATCTTCAACAGGGATATGGTCCCCTGTGGTAAGAGGCTGGGATAGGGAATGGCACAGAGATCGCTTCTTTGTAGCTGGTTCCTGCAGATGGTGGGAGGATTGGGAGTGTGTGGGGATACAGCGTGGGAACTCTGTTTACAGACTAGATCCAGGGAACATAGAAATTCCTTTTCCACGGTTAAGGTGGAAGACAAGTCATTCGATCGTCAGGGAGAGGATACATCATACGAGGTATGACCTGGATGCCAACACTCGATCCTTATATAGTTGCCATCTGTTTTTGTCTGCAGTTTGTCAACTTGGGACTGCGAATGAGTAGACATGACCTTGGCTGCACATTAGAAAGCTAATTTAAGCAAGATTACAGCAAAACAAGCTGATAAATTTGTGCGCCTTAACCGTGGAAAAGGAATTTCTGTGTTCAGTGACGCACATTGCACTGTTATCAACTTCTCCGACAAGGAAATTGATGATGCCACCATCTCAATTCTCAGTAAGGGACTGAACTTTTCTCCAGCTCCACAAAAGCTTCCAGTGGCCGAGATTATCAGTGGAATGGAACAAGTGGTTTGGCACCTTCCTGAAGAGGCAGCAGATGAGGTAAGGCTTGCCACTACTCGGATTTTAGCCACAGCCAAGCCTCCTAAGTCCTATGTAAGCAGAGTGGAGAAACAAGCATTGAAATCATTGCGGAAGGATGAAGAGTTAGTTGTGCTACCAGCCGACAAAGGGAATGCCACAGTTATCCCCAGTGCTACCGATTATCGTAAGAAAGTGGCCCTATTATTGGAAGATACCACGTACCGGGTTCTTAAACGGGATCCCACAGCAGCACTTAGCAGGAAGACAGGGGAGCTACTGAAGAACTCTGGCCTCCCAGCAGAACTAGTCAAGAACCTACAACCAAGAGCACCAAGGCCACCCCAGTTATACGGTCTATCCAAGGTTCATAAGGATGGGGTCCCATTGAGACTTATTGTTAGAGCTATTGGGTCTCCTACATATCGGTTGGCAAAATACTTAACCAAATTATTAGCACCTATAGTCGGCCACTGTAGCCATCATATTAATAACTCAAAAATGATTGTTGACATCATAAACCAGATGAGGATAGGTCCGACTGACATCATGATCAGCCTAAATGTGGTCTCTTTGTTTACAAAGGTACCGGTGGAAGATACGTTAAAACTGTTGGCTGCTCATTTCTCTCCTGAAATACTGAAGTTTTTTCGACACACTTTTGATGACCACCTATTTTCTGTATGGTGGAAAATATTATGAAGTGACTGCTGGAAGAGCTATGGGTTCGCCACTGTCACCAGCCACAGCTAACTTTTTCACGGAGGATTTCGAAGAGCGAGCATTGAACAGTGCTCCCTTATGTCCATCCTGCTTCTTCAGGTATGTTGACGATACATTTTTAATCTGGTTACATGGCAATGAGGCATTGCAGCAGTTTGTTGATCATTGGAATGGTATACACCAGAACATAAGATTTACAGTGAAGGTGGAGAAGGATGGGAAGTTACCCTTCTTAGATGTGCTGGTGGAGCGAAAATCAGCTGGACATCTCGGACATTCTGTGTACAGAAAACCGACGCATACAGAGTTATATCTAAATGCACATAGTTTTCACCACCCAGCTCTGAAGAGAACTGTGCTGAATAACTTGGTACACAGAGCAAGGACTATTTTGGACAAGGATCATCTCGGCTCTGAGATTAACCATCTGACGATGGTATTCAGAAAAAATGGATATTCTGATCGTGATATCCAATCTACTCTGGTGAAGAAACCTTGGAAGGATGCTGTTCAAACAGATCAAGAGGGCCAACACATCGCACGGCTACCATTCTGCAGTGCAACAACCAGCAAGATCAGTAGAGTCCTGAGCCGGCAGGGAATCAGACCAGTCTTCCGGCCCAGGAAGATTAAGCAAATGCTGCGACCCGTGAAAGATAATCTCGGCCTGAGAGTACTGGGAATTTACAGCATTCCTTGCAAATGTGACAAAAATTACATGGGCCAGCCTGTAAGAACTGTTGTCGATCACTGTGTGCAACATCGCCATCACCTGAAATACAGGTATATAGAAAAATCAGTGGTGGCTGAGCAGAGTTTGTTAAATAAACATAAGGTTTTATTTGATGAAACAAGAATACTTGCTCACGCTTCAAACTATTGGGGCTCTGTCATCAGGGAAGCAGTTGAAATTAGAGTACGTGAAAATAACTTCAACAGAGACTCCGGATATGCACTCTGCAATAGATGGAAGGGCGCAGTTGATAAAGAAAGAGCACAGAGGCAGACTTCTTACATTCCTCGCACTTCTCCACCTGATGCAATGGATGGCGCTGCAAGCAAGGCTGGATAAAGCGCGCAAACAAAATCTATGGACATAGAGGCCGCCACCTCCGTACGCACCGTTTTCACCGTGACGTCATCCAGCCAATGAGAAGCTGTCCACTGCTTATAAAGGCAGAAGCCTCACCAGTCCACGACAGTCAGTTTTACCCCTGATGAAGGTAGTCATCGAAAGCTTGGGAT
Organism: Schistocerca americana; assembly: GCF_021461395.2. Lineage (NCBI taxonomy): Eukaryota > Metazoa > Arthropoda > Insecta > Orthoptera > Acrididae > Schistocerca > Schistocerca americana. The sequence goes on along the minus strand of NC_060120.1, from coordinate 3,938,830 downwards.
TTTATCCAAATTTGATGTGGCAAGTAAACTGAGAACTTTTTATGCAAGGACTCCATCGCGAAAGACTTCGTAGTCATGTACCAATTCTGCTTGTTGAATGTTAAGTGGAAGGTCATCCGGAGTAGGAGTGGACCCAACATTGAACCTTATGATACTCCCTTTGTGTTGTCTTCCCAGTCTTTAAAATTTTTTACCTTTCTGACATTGTTTGAATTATTCAGCACAACCATTGCATTCTGTTTGTCAAGTATGATTCAAACCAGCTGTGTGTGAAAGATGTTGGTGTTACTGCTAGCTGCTTGGTACTATTAGTTTTTTAAAGTTTTGTGGAATGATCTTTTTAATATATCCTCCTACTTCTTAAACTCACACAGCGATGCTGCTACATTTAGAAAGTGGTTGTTAAAAGTACTTGCAACACGTGAATTATGAGTCACAACATTGTTATTTAGTTTAATTGTTATACCTTTTACACTGACTGGCTGACCAGTCATCCATTTGACAATATCCCACACATTTTTAATCTTTTTATTTGCATAATTTATTTCTGTCAGGACATGCATACCTTTAGGGCATTTTAATGGCTTTGCTTAAAATGCAACAGTATTTTTTGTAGTGTGCTAGTAATGCTGGATCTTGACTTATCTGCCTGTATATAAATTTCTCTCTTCCTCTCCCATGAGATTTTAATTCCCTTAGTTATCCATGCTTACCCTTTTTTTCAGTGGATCTTCTGGATAATTTATTTGGAAAGCAACTTTCAAATTGGGTAGGGAATAAACTGAATATGACATTAGCATCTCTTTCTATACATACTGTTGTAACCTAATAATACATGAAACCCAATAAATGTAATACAAATATGGTTTCATTCACAAACCTCTGAAAATAAAAAAGAATCATATAGAAGGTACAACATCAGTGATACACAGAACAACTGATGTGAGCGGTACAAACTAAAAGAACATAGTGAATGTGAGTCACTGCTGCTCCACGTGTATATAGGTGCGAGTCACCTGTAGACAGAGACAATGCCGTGTGCACACTTCCTGTAGGTGGCCTCTAGTGGCTGGCCCACGCTGATTCAGTTGGCAGTTGATTTAAGTATACATGCATAGCTGTGGACAATAGTGGCCAGTATCCACTTGGGCTGGTGACCAAACCTCCATGCCCAAACCAGCGATCCCAGCCTGAAGTGGCCAGACGCTATGGCAGTTGTAGTGCAGGCCACAGTAGATGGAAGAGTTTGCTTGGCTACCAACCATGGATCCAGGCTCTGCTCCCCCATAAGTGTGAAGTGATAGGTGCTCAGAAAACAGAAAAGGACATCATTCAGTGAAGAATACACAGCAATCTTTTTCATTAGGGACTTGAACGCCATTTGATTGAGGGTGGAATGATAGAGCCATAACAGACGAATGCAGTTATGGGAGCAAAACATATGAAAGGTGTGAGAAATCAAGTTGGGCCGATTGTCAGAGACCAAGATACAAGGAAAACCCTCAACAGAAAAAACCCTCAGAAACTTATGAATTGTAACCTCAGCCAACCTTGGTGCACATTGGAGAATGTAAGGAAACTGGAAAAATGCATCCACAACCAAGAGCCAATAGGAGTTCAAGAAGGGACCCACAAGGTCTACATGAGTTCTACATGAGTGTGTTCCCATGGCTGGTGTGGAGCGGGCCAGGGGGACTGACGTGTCCTGGGAACTGCCTGTTGTCAGGCACTATGCTTTCAAGCTGCAACAAAATAGACAATTCTGCCATCAATCACTGGCCAAAAAACATGTCTCCTAGCTAAAAGGTTAGTGCATGAAACTCCCCAATGGAGATGTGGCCTGGCATACGATGCAGCCCGTCCCGTGGGTCCTTGAACACCAAATAAACAATAGCAAGTCGAAAAAACTAAGATTTCATGAGGTTACACCATAAGCCCACAGACTGTAAGACAGAAAACAAAAGTGCACAAATTTTTCAAGTGATGGACTGAGGAGGAGCCCGTGACAACAATATCATCCAGGTAATTAATGCAATCTAGAACAGGAATGGTTAATTGTTCTAAAAATTGTTGGAAAATAGCAGGGGTGCTAGCCACACCAAAAGGAAGGTGCAAATGTTGGTAGAGATCAAAACCAGAACTCGCTGAGACTCTTCATCCACAGGAACCTGAAGATACGCTACAGACAAATCAGTTTTAGAAAAATACCAGCCACCCAATATTTTTGCCAACAGTTCCTCCTGGTGTGGGACAGGATATATATCCACAATTGACTGTGCATTGACAGAGTGTTGAATTCACCATAGAGGTGAAAATTCCCCAATGGCTTCCAAATTACAACCAGTGGAACTGACCATTCACCCCAGTCATAACAGGTTGCAGCACTCCCGAGCCATGGATTTCAAAGAAATATGAGGAGGAAAAGTCATAGCATGTCCTATACCTTCTGAAAACAAGTCTGAAAACTCCTCAGGCAGTGTTTCCAATTGAGAATATGGTACTTGATTGGACACAAGGTGAACTGCATCGGTGATAGAAAATTCAAATATCTTAAATGTGTGCATCCCGAACAAGTTTTCAACAGTGGCATAAGCAACCACCAAAACTGTAATGGAATGAACCACTGATTTGCAAGAGGCATATGCTGTAATTTTCCCGACAGCACAAGGTTCTGCTTGTTATATCTGACCAGCTTCCACATGATCAGTGTCAGTGGTGGCCAGCATAAACTCACACAGGTTTGAGAATTCATGCAGCACCTGTGTTGTAACAGAAGCAGTTGGTGAAAAAGGCTTCATTCGATAAACGACTTGGGAGAAGTCAGAAGCATTGGAGTCACACAGTTTACATCCATGTCCATATCCTGAGCAACTTTTGGCAAATGACACATGGAGGCAATGTGGCCTTTCTTCTGGCAAGCATACAAATAGCACAATGCTTAGATCGTGCTGTACCTACATGCTGGACAAAACAGAAAGGACAAGATGGGAAGAGAGAATGCTGATGCTGGTGTTGTGGTGGTCATAGCTGCTCGAGCCAGCCTTGGTCTGCTCAACGCTGCAATTGCCACTTTGTTGTGCAAGCTACTTGTTGTCCTAGTGGACACATCTTGTGACACTACTGCCACATTGCTCCACACTTCAATTTGGTCACCGGCTGTTCAAGAAGCTTCAAAAGATGGTACTATTTGCAAAACTCCTGCCAACTGGGTATTTTTACAGGGTAACGCCTTTTGGCACACTTCTTGAACGGAGTTTAACAGATAATTGTGTCATGCACCCTAGAGTCTGAATAAGAGTCTTTATGGGCATCAGTAATGAATTGACACAGATAAGGCCATGAAATTCATCTGGCCGGGCCCTGTAGGACTGCATTGGTGGAACTCAACTTGCGTCACTGTGACATGTGTTCATTTACAATGGTAGCTGGTCAGTAAACTCCACATGTAATAAAAAATAAGAGCTGTCAGTTCTTGTAAAGGGGAAATCTGACACAGTTAATGATACACTGTAAATGTAATCCACAAGAGGAATAAGGCTTTGCACAAATTTGAATCTATCACACCAAAAAATGCAGTCTGAGTCTTCTTTCATAAGCTGCCCAATCCTCAGCTGAATCATCATATGGAGGAAAAGTGGGTGGATAGACCAGTGGAACAGTACTCCATCTCTCAGTAGCCAACAAACTGGTCACTACCAAAGTAAGTGTTCAATCAGGGCCAGCAGGGCCGTCCATAACGACTAAACTTGATGAAACCACACTTACAGACGGTACACATGGAAACTGTTCCAAACTCATCACCAGTCATGTAGTAACCAAGTAATATATGAAACCGACCCAAGTAACACAAATATGGCTTTATTCATTATCCTCTGAACAATAATGGAAAAAGCCACTTGTGACTACTCCACACATAAGTAGACAAAAGAATCATAAAGAAGGTGCAACATAAATGATACACAGAACAATTGATGTGAGTGGCACAGACTAAAAGAACATAATGAGGGTGAGTCAACGCTGCTCGTATACAGGCATGATTCACCAATAGATGGCACGGTGGAGACCATGCCATGGGCGTATTTCCTACAGGTGGCCTCAAGTATCTGGCTTCTGCTGGTTCAGTTGGTGGTTGAGTTAAGTACACATGTGCAATGACACTGCACTCATACTCACATGCAATAATAGCACGATACGGAATATACCTTATCCCACACTACCCCTTTTAACTTACCTTTGAAACATTATATCCTGTTCTCTTTGTATGAACACGCCGCAAGGTAGCGAGGTGCCATATTGTTTATTTCCATGACGTGAGAATCATGATAAGTAGTTCATTAGCAATTGGGTACTCATTAATTGTTTCAGCCCGGGCACTATCTACAAAAATGCTATCAATCAGTGTCCTAATATCTTGCTGTACATGACATGGAAAACTGACTACTGAAATTAAATTGAAACAGCCAATAATTTTTCCTGCCTGTATCTTTTAAGAAATCTAACTTGAAATATCCACAAACTATTAATTTTTCTACTTGTCTGACAGGTAGCTCAATAAAGCATCTCATATATTTTTCGTAAATACCTGAAAGTTTCCTGTAGGGGGTCTGTAGACTGTTACAATCATCAGAGAAGTATTCTGCAGTAACAACTTGCAAGCACGTGCTTCTAGATTATGATTAACACAAAAACTATTTGTTTCAGTACTTTTGACTTTGTGTCCAACTTTTACATAAGTAGCAACTCCTCGTTTTTCCATATTAACTGTACGCAAAAATGATGCAGGTCTGTAATCCCTGATAGTTAACTTCTCCTTTCCTGTGGTTATATGGTTTTATGGTGTTCAGAGAGGCACAGAACATCTATCACTCCAGAATTTTTCACATCATCTGGCATATAAGATGCCTTATTTTCTAATCATCTGGTGTTCTGATGAAACAAATTATTATTATAATTATTATTTGGAAACTGTTAAATATATTAGGGTGCTGTTCTGTTCTAATTTCTTTCAATATTGGCTATAATCTGATTCTAAACTAAAAATATGCCCCTTTGATTCCAATAATCACAGGAATTTTGTCTTGTGTGCTTGTAGCCCCCCTTAAACTTACTGCAAGATGCATAGCTAATCTCTCCTTCCCCCTCCTATTGAGGCACAAGCCATGATTTGTGTGTCTCCATCTCCTGATTGCAGCAACTGGCATGACACAGATATGAGACTTTGTTTCAGAAATTTGTGCAGCCCTTCATTAATGTGCCTAACAGCCATGTTAACCCACGGCGGGTCAAGTCGCTGCAGAACATCCACAAACCACACACGAGTGTGTGATATTGTTGCTCTTATTTCCTCCAGGTCAACTTTATGCTATATTCTAAGTTGCTAGCCACGCTGTTTCTTGCTCTTCCTACTATAAGTACCTTATCCTCTCCATCAAGATCTCTGCACAAGGTCGCTATGCTCTCTGTCACCTGGATTAGCTTGGCACTAGGTTTCATGACGCTTGTGACCTTGTTTTCCCTGTACTAATTGACCTACACCTCTCTGATGACTGCTCCCTATTAGCAAGACTCATTTCTTTCTATGTGACTTTTCTACTGATATAGTCTTAAAGTCATTCTTATGAATCTGGTGCACTCTACTTAGTTTAAAAACTGGTTGAGGCTCTTCTCTGACTTCAGGTAACAAGTCAAAGTGATTGCTAACCAGTATTTCAAATGCAATTTCTGAGGTTTTCTCCTTTTTCCTGTTACTTATCAACTTCTTCCAGTTTCCATTGTTTCTTTCCCCCTTCAATCTATCTAATTCGAAATATGGCATTTCTAATTCTGCCTGAAGAGCATAAATCTTTCTTCTCTGTTCCACAATTTTCTTGTCTTAGCTACGTAATCTATAAGTCCATGAAAGAGCCTCATCTGACACTTTTTTGGCTTCCCTGCTGCATTCTCCCCAGGGAAACACCAACCACAATCCTGACATGTTTCTCCCATGTCAATTAACTTACAACGATATTCACATTTGCCAGAAAGTGAAAAATTATATTTTAAGTCATGCAGCTAACTTCCAGGCGTCAAGCAGGTGTAAAAAAAAAACATGACAGATGTTCATTGAATGTAGGTGGTAGAAGACACAAAGTGAATGAAAACTAAAAAGCACAATATTTTCTAACAACAATCCTTAACCAACTCTGTCAGGATTATGTAAAGCACTTTAATTAATCCAAAATAACATATAATAAGCATATGGTGGACATATGTTAACACTAGCTTGTAAACATACCACTGATATTCATTAAATGTAGATTTTAAGCCACGGAAGGCAGGAAATGAATGAAAACTAAAAAAAAGCATGATATTTAGAACAACAGTATTAAACAGACTCTATCTGGAAACTTGGGGAAGCACTGTAATCTATCCAAAACAATTCATAACACTCCACCACTGCTGTTGTTTATGTCTGAGTGCTTGAGTGTGACTACCATCGCTAACTGCCAACCAATGGACATCAGCAAAAGACAATAAATTCGCTAGCTTACAGAACCTGAAATTTCTGCATCCATAAAAGGAGAGAGAGAGGTTGCGGGACACAGAGAGTTAAAAGAATAAAGTAAGGACATCAGTCAGGACTTGGACCAAGGCAAGACAGTATGACAGGGCAAGAGGATCACTCGTATCAATACGGATTGTTCTTATTAAATTAGCATGCAAATATAGCAGTTATACATACTGTGGGTCAACATTTGCAGTAGCTTCATCAAGTACGAGAACTTTGTTGTTTCTGAGAATAGCTCGTGCAAGACAAATCAGTTGCCTTTGTCCAGCACTAAAATTGCTGCCACCTTCATTGACATGATACTCAAGGGTGTCAACAGCGTCTTTCAGTTCCACCTGAAATATGTTTAACATTAAAGTGCTAAATGATCATTTATTAGGGATAGTGCAAATAAATCAAAAATTCATGCAGGATCATACATGAATTTTATGTTTAATTTTATTACTGAAGTTGGAAATTTTTTGTTATATGAACTTGGAGAAATCCTATTTCATCTGTTCATTACACTCTGTTGTAAGTGAAAGGGCAACATTTGGTCACCAAAAATGTTAAAGTAAACATTCTGGTACATATTCACACTAACTTGATTCATGGTAAAAAGCACTCCCACCTCTGGCCTGACTAACAAGCTCCACACCCTGCGGGCTACGTGCTTCACTGAACTCTCAGTACACTTGATGTTACTTAGTTAGTTAGGTAGACTGCAATGATGTGGAATGAGATTTTACATTCACACTGCAAATTAATTTGTGCATACAGTTACATTCGGAACATTTCTAAGTTTTTTAAAAATTTTTTAATTACAAAAAGAAAAAAAGATATACAAATGTGTATTAGTAACTGCTACCCACCACGTTCTACACATTACAGTAACAGAAATTCTTCTACAGGATAAAAGTTGTCAAGGAGAAACTTTCCCAGTTGGTTTTCAAATTTTACTTTACTGTCTGTCAGACATTATATCACTGGGTAGCTGATCAAAAATTTTTGTTAAAACATTTTGGACCACTTTTTGTGGGGTAATGGATGACTTTTTTGTTCTGGTATTGTAATTATGTATATTTTTGTTCCTTTTGAACTACGTGGATTATTCACAACAAACTTCATGAGGGAATAAATATACTGCGAAGCAGTACTCACAATCCTCAACTCCAAAAGATGTCTACAAGGTGATCATGGGTGAGCACCACATATTATTCTTACAGCATTTTTTTCTGCAATGAAGACTGTCTTTCTTAAAGATGAGCTACCCCAGAACATTATTCCACATGGTATTACTGAATGAAAATATGCAAATATGTCAACTTACTGATTTGTCTCTCCCCCACTGTCCCACATCATTTGAACTGAGGCAAAACTGTGACTTATCAGACTGTTCAACATGCTTGCTTGCAGCCAGTTATGGCCCAGTTTCTGTGTGTTGCTTTGTGTGTCACTGTGAACAGGGACCTTCTGCCAGATACCTGACTCCATCTGACCATTGCATGCAGTCCCCTTCACAGTGTTCACTCAGAAAGTGGCTGAGATGAAACTTCTAATGTACCAGACAGAGATTCCATTTGTTTACCAGTCAATACACTCTCATAGTTCAGTAGCTGATCATGTATCATTAATACCAAAGTCTCAATAGTTTATGGTCAGTGGTTTATTAATTAGCATCAGGTATTGTAATGAAGTAGTTACCTTGGTAAATTTATGAAACTCTAAAATTGTGGATTTTGTATTCTGTAAGCAACTGATAAAACACACTGAAGGTTCACTTTTGTCTTCAAAAACATGTATTAAACTCATGTATGCATGGAATTAGAATGTATTTTATTTCTAAATTAAAAATCTTGTTGTTGTGGTTCTCATTCTGAAGACTGGTTCGATGCAGCTCTCAATTCTACTCTATGCTGTGCAAGACTCTTCTTCTCTGAATAACTACTGCAACCTACATCCTTCTGAATCTGCTTACTGTATTCATCTATTGGTCTCCCTCTAAGATTCCCCCCACCCCCTCCCCTACACACACTTCCCTCCAGTAGTAAATTGGTGATCCATTGATGTCTTAGAATGTTTCCTGTCAACCGATCCCTTCTTTTAGTCAAGTTACAAACTTCTTTTCCTCCCAGTTCTATTCAGTACCTCTTTGTTAGTTACACAATCTACCCATCTATCCTTCAGTATTTTTCTGTAGTACCACATTTCAAAAGCTTCTATTTTCTTTTTGTCTAAAACGTTTATCATCCATGTTTCACTTCCATACATGGCTACACTCCATACAAATATCCCCAGAAAAGAGTTCATAACATTTCAATCTGTATTCTGTGTTAACAAATCTAGCTTATTTGGAAATCCTCTTCTTGCCACTACCCATCTATCTTTTAGATCCTCTCTACTTCTGCCATCATAATTTATTTTGCTCTCCAAATAGTAAAATTCTTCTGCTACTTTAAGTGTCTTGTTTTCTAATATAATTCCCTCTGCATCACCTGATTTAATTCTACTAAATTCCATTGTTTTTATTTTTATTTTGTTGATATTCACCTTATATCCTCCTTTGAAGAAGCTGTCAATTCTATTCAACTTCCCTTCCAAGTCCTTTGTTGTCTCTGACAGAATTACAATGTCACTGGCAAACCTCAAAGCTTTTATTTCTTTTCCCTTGACTGTCATTCCTACTCCTAATTTTTCTTTGGTTTTCTTTACTGTGTGCTCAATGTACAGATTGAATAACATTTGGGGCAGGCTATAACCCTGTCTCCCTCCTTCTCAACCACTGCTTCCCTTTCGCACCCCTCGACTCTTTTAGCTGCTATCAGTTTTGGTACAATTTGTAAGTAGCCTTTCACTCCCTGTATTTTACCCATGCTACCTTCAGAATTTCAAGAAAAGTATTCCAGTCAACATTGTCAAAAGATTTTTCCAAGTCTACAAATACTATTAACAAAAGTTTGCCTTTCCTTAGCGTATCTTCTAAGAGAAGTCATAGGGTCAGTATTGCCTCACATGTTCCTTCATTTCTCCAGAATCCAAACTGATCTTTCCTGATAATGGCTTCTAGCAATTTTTCCATTCTTCTGTGAAGAATTTTTGTTAGTATTTTGCAACTGTGACTTATTAAACTGATAGTTCAGTAATATTCATATCTCTTACAACGTGCTTTCTTTGGAATTAGAATTACTACATTATTATTGAAGTCAGAGGGTATTTCACCTGTCTCATATATCTTGCGTACCATGTGAAACAGTTTTTGCATGGCTAGCTCCTCCAAAGGCTATCAGTAGTTTTGACAAAATGTCTTCTACTCCAGGGGCCTTGTTCCGTCTTACATCTTTCAGTGTTCTCTCAAATTCTTTTCACAATATTGTATCTCCCAACTCACTTCATTTACATTCTCTTCGCTTCCTACACTATTGCCTTCAAGTTCATCTGCCTTTTATAGATCCTTTATATACTCTTTCCACCTTTCAGCTTTCCCTTCTTTGTTTAGTTCTGGTTTTCATCTGAGTTCTTGATACTCATACGGTTGTTTCTCTTTTCCCTAGAGGCCTCTCTAATTTTCCTGTAGACAATATCTATCTTTCCCTGAGTCATATGTGCTTCTAAACCATAGCAGTAGTCATCTAGCCATTCCTGCCTAGCCATTTTGCAGTTCCTGACAATCTCATTTCTAAATGTTTGTATTCCATTTCATCTGCTTCATTTGCTGCATTTTTTTACATTTACTACTTTCATCAATTAGATTTAATATGTCTTCTGATATCCAAGGGTTTCTAGTACGATTTATCTTTTTACCTATTTGATCCTCTGCTGCCTTCACTATTTCATCTCTCAAAGTTTCCAGTTTGCCTTCTAATGTATTAATTTCCAATTTTCCGGCAATTGTTGTCTAATCCTGCCCCCCAAACTCTCAACAATCTTTGGTTCCCTCAACTTCAACAAGTCCAACCTCCTTAATTTCCTACCTTTTGCAGTTTCTTCAGATTTAATTTTCAGTTCATAACCAATAAAACATGGTCAGAGTCCACATCTGCCTCTGGAAATGCCTTACAATTTAAAAGCTACTTCTGAAAACTCTATCTTACCATTATATAATCAGTCTGCAGCCTTCTGGTATCTCCAGGTCTCTTTCATTTATACAGTCTTATTTCATCCAAATGTTAGTGATGATTAAATTATGTTCTGTGCAAAATTCTACCAGGCAGCTTCCTATTTCAATCTTTTCACCCAGTCAACATTGATCTACTATTTTCCAATTCTCTTCCTTTTCTTACTATAAATTTCCAGTCCTCCATCACAATTAAATGTCCCTTAACTGTCTGAATAATTTCTTTTATCTCATTACACAATTCGTCAATCTCTTCATCATCTGTGCAGCTAGTTGACATACAAACTTGTACTACTGTGGTGGGTGTGCGCTTCATGTCTATATTGGCTACGATAATGTTTTCATTATGCTGATAATAGTAGCTTAAACACATTCCTATTTTCTAAATCTTTATCAAACCTACTTCCATATAACCCCTTTTTTTATTTTGTATTTATAAATCTGTATTCACCTGATCAGAAGCCCTCTTTCTCCTATTACCAAACTTCTCTAATTTCCACTACATCTAATATCAACCCATCTATTTCCTTTTTAAATTTTTTAATCGATTAAGGGATCTATTAATATACAGTCTTTAAGAAAGAAGTTGGGAGAATTGCAGTACTGGTTAGAAACTTCCACTTTACACTTAGTGTAAATGAGCACTGGCTATATTCATCAGAAATTGACCTCAATATTCCATTTGGTTACTCCTTAGCTAGTAGTTACTGCAGATCAACAATTGGACATGGGTGTGTTGCAATATATATTAAGAATGGACTAAATTTACAATACTTTACTATTGATGTCACAGACCTGTGTATAGACACCACCTTTGAGGCTGCAGTTGTACATATACCTAAACATAATATTATTGTTGCATCTGTATATTGCACACCATCTTCTAGTGAATATGAATTTATAGTAATTATATATAAACAAAGATGAGGTGACTTACCGAACGAAAGCGCTGGCAGATCGATAGACACACAAGCAAACACAAACATACACACAAAATTCTAGCTTTCGCAACCAACAGTTGCCTCATCAGGAAAGAGGGAAGGAGAGGGAAAGATGAAAGGATGTGGGTTTTAAGGGAGAGGGTAAGGAGTCATTCCAATCCCGGGAGCGGAAAGACTTACCTTAGTGGGAAAAAAGGACAGGTATACACTCGCACACACACACACATATCCATCCACACATACAGACACAAGCAGACATATTTAAAGACAAAGACAATATATAATTTTTCCCACGTGGAATGTTTCCCTCTATTATATTGAATTTATAGTAAATTTAATGAACTGTTAGTCTTACTAACTTATAATGAACTGTTAGTCTTACTAACTTAAGCCTAAATATAAATACCAAAGAATCTTAATTTTTGGTGATATTAATATGGATATCAGGGTACAGAGTCATATCATATTGGAATTCTTGGATAACCTAAGAGCTTTTGATTGCTATTGTCTAAATGATAAGCCTACAAGATATAATACATGCTTAGACAATATAATAAGTAATATCCATGAAAATAATGTTGAAATTGGAGTAGTCAAGTTAGGCCTAGCTGACCATGATGGCCTATGGATTACAGTCCCAGTCAGCATTCCAGATGAACAACACAAAACTGTTAGACCTATGAATGAATGCAACATAAGAGAGTTTAGAACTAGATTAAGGTCAGTTAACCGGAATGACGTCTTATCCAAAGATATGTGTGTGAATAACACAAGCAAATTATTTATAGAGGAAATTGCAAGAATATTTGATGAGTGTTGTCCCAGATTAGTAAAAAAACAGAATAATAACCAAGTTCATAAACCACAGAGACTAAATAATTGGTTCACACCATACCTCAACAGCATCATGATTATGCTTCTTATGTTTAAGGACAGATCTCATAACAGTAGCAAGTACAAAGAGATGTACATTAGAATAAGAAAAATTTATAGAGCTGAAATAAGCTTGGTAAAACGTAGGGCAAATGATAACTATATTCTTAAATCCAGAAACAGCTGTAAAGCTGCCTGGGAAGTAATTAAAAGTGAAATAAATAGACCAACAGCTCAACTAGCTATACCCATAGCCCCAGGTATCTTAAATTCACACTTTATTAACTTCAGTTTACGACAAGATTTGTCTCCCCCCAAAGCCATGCTTGATGCTAAAACCCTTTTAGGTTTAATTAAGAAAATAAGAATGTAGTTCATAAATTCCGCTGGGCAACAGTAACTGAAAATTATGTTAGCAAAGCAATAGACAAACTAAGTGGTTCGAGAGCAGAGGACTTCTATGGTCTGTCAAACTTTGTCATAAAGAAGATATCAAGTGATCTTCTGTCCCCTCTAACCTCTCTCATTAACCATATATTACAGCAAGGGATTTTCCCCGACTGTTTGAAAATAGCAGTAACTATTCCCATATTTGAGAAAGGAGATAAATCAAATCCAAGTAACTATCGCCCTATCTCATTAATCCCAATAATATCTAAAATAATCGAAGACTGTGTTCACCAGCAAATGAATCACTATTTTGAGAGGAATAACTTGTTAAGTAACACACAGTATGGATTCAGGTCTAAACTATCCACAGTTAAAGCGGTTGAAAATATTGTTAATGATATATATATGATGGCTTTAAAAACAAATTAATCCCTTGTGCTACTCTCCTAGACCTGAGTAAAGCATTTGACACTGTATTCGCTAGTACTTTTATCATGAAATTAAGACACTACGGCATGGAAGAGTACAATTTGTTAGTGTAAATGGGCAGCTGTCAAACCCACAAACAATAAAAAGAGGTGTGCCACAGAGCTCCGTACTTGGGCCCTTCCTGTTTGTAGTGTGTGTTAATGACATGACATGCTCTATGCAGGCGATACAACTTTTATCAATTCAGGACAGACTCTTGAATCTGTACGAGGAAAAAATAATATAATATTTGAAAAATCGGTTCATTGGTTTAGTGCAAACTCCATGTACATAAATGAAACAAAAACTGAGGAAATATTCTTTAATTTGAAGGTATCAAACAAAGAAAATAAGTCTGTTAAACTGTTAGGAATGATGATTGACCAGAAACTTAGCTGGGATAAACATATCACATACGTCTGTTCTAAACTTGCACGTGCTATGTTCCTACTTTATAAGCTTAGGAATAATGTCAGCCAAAACTTACTGCTGCATTCATATTTTGCTTATATCCATCCCCATCTTTCATATGGTATTCTGCTCTGGGGAAATTCTCCCAATTCAGTATCAATTTTTAGATGGCAAAAAAAAAAAGCTCTTCGATGTATAGTGGGTTTATCTCCTAGGGATACATGCAGGGAACATTTAAAAAAAAAACTTAACATCATGACAGTTTCTTCTTTGTACATCTGTTATTGCTTATTACATCTAAAAGAAAACATAGCTCAATATCCCATTAAGTCATCTGTCCACACAATTGATCTCCCATACTATAGATTGTCCAAGATACATATTAGTTATAAATATGTAGGCCACGAACTGTTTAATATGCTCCCTAAAATTGTACAAACAGTATCTAAAAATAAATTTAAGACAACATTGGGTTAATGGCACAAAGGTAAAGCATTTTGCTCAGTTGATGAATATAAAGATTGTAATATGGCAGATATGCTGTTTTAACATAGAGAAAGGTACCTCTGCCTGTAGTAGGACCTAAATTTGGAAAAACAATATCTAACATACAGGCATAGACCTATTTCGAGTGCTCTATATTTGTATCAATATCTTGGGATAATGACATTGTGTTATCAACATGTATATGATAATGACATAGTGTCATCGACATGAATACGTCAACTTAATATAAATTTGTATAATGTTTTCTATTTTATTGTGAAATTAACACTATATAAAATTCCAAATGTGTGCTATTGTACTACACTAACATTCATATGATTTACACTCCTGGAAATGGAAAAAAGAACACATTGACACCGGTGTGTCAGACCCACCATACTTGCTCCGCTGCGCAGCATTTGTGCACCGCCGCCGTCAGTGTCAGCCAGTTTGCCGTGGCATACGGAGCTCCATCGCAGTCTTTAACACTGGTAGCATGCCGCGACAGCGTGGACGTGAACCGTATGTGCAGTTGACGGACTTTGAGCGAGGGCGTATAGTGGGCATGCGGGAGGCCGGGTGGACGTACCGCCGAATTGCTCAACACGTGGGGCGTGAGGTCTCCACAGTACATCGATGTTGTCGCCAGTGGTCGGCGGAAGGTGCACGTGCCCGTCGACCTGGGACCGGACCGCAGCGACGCACGGATGCACGCTAAGACCGTAGGATCCTACGCAGTGCCGTAGGGGACCGCACCGCCACTTCCCAGCAAATTAGGGACACTGTTGCTCCTGGGGTATCGGCGAGGACTATTCGCAACCGTCTCCATGAAGCTGGGATACGGTCCCGCACACCGTTAGGCCGTCTTCCGCTCATGCCCCAACATCGTGCAGCCCGCCTCCAGTGGTGTCGCGACAGGCGTGAGTGGAGGGACGAATGGAGACGTGTCGTCTTCAGCGATGAGAGTCGCTTCTGCCTTGGTGCCAATGATGGTCGTATGCGTGTTTGGCGCCGTGCAGGTGAGCGCCACAATCAGGACTGCATACGACCGAGGCACACAGGGCCAACACCCGGCATCATGGTGTGGGGAGCGATCTCCTACACTGGCCGTACACCACTGGTGATCGTCGAGGGGACACTGAATAGTGCACGGTACATCCAAACCGTCATCAAAGCCATCGTTCTACCATTCCTAGACCGGCAAGGGAACTTGCTGTTCCAACAAGACAATGCACATCCGCATGTATCCCGTGCCACCCAACGTGCTCTAGAAGGTGTAAGTCAACTACCCTGGCCAGCAAGATCTCCGGATCTGTCCCCCATTGAGCATGTTTGGGACTGGATGAAGCGTCGTCTCACGCGGTCTGCACGTCCAGCACGAACGCTGGTCCAACTGAGGCGCCAGGTGGAAATGGCATGGCAAGCCGTTCCACAGGACTACATCCAGCATCTCTACGATCGTCTCCATGGGAGAATAGCAGCCTGCATTGCTGCGAAAGGTGGATATACACTGTACTAGTGCCGACATTGTGCATGCTCTGTTGCCTGTGTCTATGTGCCTGTGGTTCTGTCAGTGTGATCATGTGATGTATCTGACCCCAGGAATGTGTCAATAAAGTTTCCCCTTCCTGGGACAATGAATTCACGGTGTTCTTATTTCAATTTCCAGGAGTGTATATATACATTGTTATGAGAATATAACCATCTTTATACTGTAACTGAACTTATTGACGAAGCTCATTGTATAAGAAAATACAGAACGGCTAATAAAGATTCTTATTCTTATTCTTATATTCCACACTCTGACCTGTAGAATGCCAGTTTTGGTTCTCCCAATGACAAAATCCTCCTGAATAATCTCCACCAAGAGATCCAAATGGAGGACTATTTTACCTCCAGAACATTTTACCCAAGAGGATTCCATCATCATTCAACCATAAAGTATAGCTGGTATACTTTCCCCTTGCTTTCAGCTGTTTGTGTAGCAAGGCCATTTTGGTTGTGTTAAAAGGCCAGATCAGTCAGTCATCCAGACTGTTGCCCCTGCAACTACTGAAAAGGCTGCTGCCCCTCTTCAGGAACCACACGTTTGTCTGGCCTATCAACAGATACCCCTCTGCTGTGGTTGCACCTACAATACAGCTATCTGTATCACTGAGGCAAGCAAGCCATCCCACCAATGGCAAGTTCCATGGTTCCTTTGTAATGGAACATTACTAACTGCATATACTGACAGCAGCAATTCCTGTCCGGTTTGAAAACAGTTAGGGTATTTTATGATTGCTGTTACTATGCAGTTTTACATGACTGTGATGATACAGTAACAAATCAGAAAACTTGAGCCCCAGTGTGGACACGGGTGTGCTTGTTTCTGCCACTCTGTCATGTCCCCACTTTTGTCCATCTCAGTACTGATTTCATATAACTGACTGACACACACACACACACACACACACACACACACACACACATCATTTCACTGCCATGACCTACGTCAGCAGTGAGGGTCACATTACTGCTGGTACCGGTTCTACACCACATACAGTGAACCAAATGCAACCAATGTGCTCTTATAATGGGTGACTAATGTTTTGTCCTGTGAGCTTGTGTTCAGATGGTTGCATGTCCCTGTTTGGCCACAGGGAAATGTGTACATTTATCTCTTATATTATGAAGTACATCCTCCAGGATGAAGTACATGTGCTTTCCTACTGTCCTCCCTTCACTACCTGAATGGATGCCTCAGCCAGAACTCTTACCTAACTTAACTTTTGAAAGAATTGCCAAGCTACAGCTGCTCACAGTCCCTGCAGATCCAAAACTTCTGTTGTTCTGCACCCTAGGTTTTGAACTGGGGAAGTGAACTTCTTGGGTAAATATGAAAGAGATGTTGTTTCTTGTTGTTCATTAAATTAGATATTATGTTGTGTTATATGAACAGGTCTGAAGTGGAACCAAGTCAAAAAGACATATGCGTTCATTTACTCCACAAAAAATGTTTTTATTGTTTTGTGAAAGAATAAGCCACACCTACCTCTTCCAGTGCACTCCATATTTGATGATCTGGAAATTCTTGAAAAGGATCTAGATTATATCGAATTGTTTCTGAGAACAACACAGGTTCCTGGGGAATAATTGAAATACGTTTCCTCAGATCATGCAGACCAATGGATTGTGTGTTTATATTATCAATGTAAATGGTGCCTTCCAGTTTTGCTAGTCGAAACAATGCTGCAATAAGGGAAGATTTTCCAGCACCAGTTCTGCCTACGATTCCCACCTGGAAAGAACATTTTAGATTTGTAGGGAAAAAAATTACTAAATACATTCTATATCATAAGCATTCTATATCATGGATTTACCTTATGTGCAGCCTGTATAGTAAAATTAAGTTCTCTTAAAACAGGTGGCTCCGTTGGAACATATAAAAGGCTTAAATTTTCAAAACGAATATCACCTTTTTGAGGCCAGTGGACTGATGGCTTCTTTCCTGTAAAATGGACAAAATTTGTACAAGATAAACATAGAGGATGCTCTCCCTGCACCCCCGCAAATACAATACACACACAGTGTGTGTGTGTGTGTGTGTGTGTGTGTGTGTGTGTGTGTGTGTGAGAGAGAGAGAGAGAGAGAGAGAGAGAGAGGGGGGGGGGGAGGGAGGGAGGGAGGAAGAGATCTTGACAAACATGGGGTGAAAATTCTGCTTTTTTTATGATTATTCAAATTACTATATCTCATGTAATAATTGATAGTTTGCCACAACATTTCCTCAAAAATAGGCCTTGCACTGATCTTTCACTTCATACTGCATAGTGTAGGCATGTAGACAAATTGAGAAAAACAGCATGTGTAACATACAATTTGTTGCAATAATACAATGACTTTTTTTGTTAAAGGAAATAATTTTAGGTTATTGTTGCCTTGAAAAATGTCAAGGAGAAAGTTCTAGATGAAACTTCAAGTATTCTTTCAGGATGCACCATTCTACAGACAGTACTTCATGGAAAATGACTCGGTATTTTAGTGTGCCTGCCCTTTATTGTTTCTGTCACAAACTAACTATTTAAACCATCAGATGATCTCAGAAGTCTAGCTTAAACAAACAGTGTTGTATAAGTCAATACAATTTGAATACAACTGTGTCACATTATAACGAGCAGTATCCTCCAACTGTTGAAACTCAACTTAATCGATTGCACTGTGGGCTATGTGGTTATACATCACAACATGATATTGTTCAGTTTGTGTGACATATATTTTTAAAATATGTTACATATTATTTCTAGCAAATTATGTTTGCTAACCTCATTTAGGTAAAAATAACTTAACGTGACAACCTGGAAAATCATTATTTTAACTTGGAAAACCTGGGAAAAACCTTGAATTTTAAAACTAAGATTTGGTGATCACCCTGTATAAATATATTTATTAATTTCTGTAGAAAAATGGAATGATCGTATAGTTTGATGGTAAATTTGATGGTTCTTGTGTTGAAGGGAGGTAACACCATGAGCATTTCCAGATACATTAAAAAGTAGGACAATAAATACACAGAATTAATCCCAGAAGTTTTGTATACATCAATGAAAAATGTGCCATTAGGAAGTCAGAGGTCCTTCATTTGTTTTATGTGTGATTATCCAATGTTCCTTACATTTTATTTACTGAACAAAAAGGCTAAAATTGTCATAATATCGAAGAGGCAGAGCGAATTAGCAAAACCAAATGTGTTTAGCCAGGAAAATGTTTTAATATGAAAACTGTCATGAAGTTGACAATGAAAATATCCAACGCCTTCTGAAATCTAAAGTCTATATGGGCAGTTGCAGTTAAAATTGCAGTGTATATTAATAATTTAATTGATCCAGGCAATCATAATGGAAAGGGACCTTATCAGTTGTTTCTGGAGAAGAATGTTCATTTGTTTCTGGGAAAGACCATCCATTTGTTTCTGGGGAAGAATGCTTGTCTGAATAGATTATATAACTTTTGGACCAAATGTTATGTACATGTTTCAAAAAGTGTTGTTGTAAACAGGATGCAAAGCAACTACAAAGATGATGCATCTGAGTTGAAACTTCCTGGGAAATACCTGTCACCGTTTATGCATGAGGGAAGTTGTTGTTGTTGTGGTTGTCAGTCCTGAGACTGGTTTGATGCAGCTCTCCATACTACTCTATCCTGTGCAAGATTCTTCATCTCCCAGTACCTACTGCAGCCTACATCCTTCTGAATCTGCTTAGTGTATTCATCTCTTGGTCTCCCTATACGATTTTTACCCTCCACGCTGCCCTCCAGTACTAAATTGGTGATCCCTTGATGCCTCAGAATATGCCCTACCAACTGATCCCTTCTTCTAGTCAAGTTGTGTCATACACTTCTCTTCTCCCCAATTCTATTCAATACCTCCTCATTAGTTACGTGATCTACCCATCTAATCTTCAGAATTCTTCTGTAGCACCACATTTCGAAAGCTTCTATTCTCTTCTTGTCCAAAATATTTATCATCCATATATCACTTCCATACATGGACACACTGCATACAAATACTTTCAGAAACAACTTCCTGACACTTAAATCAATACTCGATGTTAACAAATTTCTCTTCTTCAGAAACGCTTTCCTTCCCATTGCCAGTCTACATTTTATATCCTCTCTACTTCGACCATCATCAGTTATTTTGCTCCCCAAATAGCAAAACTCCTTTACTACTTTAAGTGTCTCATTTCCTAATCTAATTCGCTCAGCATCACCGGATTTAATTCGACTACATTCCATTATCCTCGTTTTGCTTTTGTTGATGTTCATCTTATACCCTCCTTTCGAGACACTGTCCATTCCGTTCAACTGCTCTTCGAAGTCCTTTGCTGTCTCTGACAGAATTACAGTGTCATCAGCGAACCTCAAAGTTTTTATTTCTTCTCCACGGTTTTTAATGCCTTTCTGAACTTTTCTTTTGTTTCCTTTACTGCTTGCTCAATATACAGATTGAATAGCATAGGGGAGAGGCTACAACCCTGTCTCACTCCCTTCCCAACCACTGCTTTCCTTTCATGTCCGTCAACTCTTATAACTGCCATCTGCTTTCTGTACAAATTGTAAATAGCCTTTCTCTCCCTGTATTTTACCCCTGCCACCTTCAGAGTTTGAAAGACAGTATTCCAGTCAACATTGTCAAAAGCTTTCTCTAAGTCTACAAATGCTAGAAATGTAGGTTTGCCTTTCCTTAATCTCTCTTCTAAGATAAGTCGTAGGGTCAGTATTGCCACATGTGGTCCAACATTTCTACGGAATCCAAACTGATCTTCCCCGAGGTCGGCTTCTACCAGTTTTTCCATTCATCTGTAAAGAATCCGCGTTAGTATTTTGCAGCTCTGACTTATTAAACTGATAGTTCGGTAATTTTCACATCTGTCAACACCTGCTTTCTTTGGGATTGGAATTATTGTATTCTTCTTGAAGTCTGAGAGTATTTCGCCTGTCTCATAAATCTTGCTCACCAGATGGTAGAGTTTTAGCAGGACTGGCTCTCCCAAGGCTCTCAGTAGTTCTAATGGAATGTTGTCTACTCCCGGGGCCTTGTTTCGACTTAGGTCTTTCAGTGTTCTGTGAAACTCTTCACGCAACATCATATCTCCCATTTCATCTTCATCTACATCTTCTTCCATTTCCATAATATTGTCCTCAAGAACATCACCCCTGTATAGACCCTCTATATACTCCTTCCACCTTTCTGCTTTTGCTTCTTTGCTTAGAACTGGGTTTCCATCTGAGCTCTTGATCTTCATGCAAGTGGTTCTCTTTTCTCCAAAGGTCTCTTTAATTTTCCTGTAGGCAGTATCTATCTTACCCCTAGTTATATATGCCTCTACATCCTTACATTTGTCCTCTAGCCATCCCTGCTTAGCCATTTTGGACTTCCTGTCGATCTCATTTTTGAGACGTTTGTATTCCATTTTGCCTGCTTCATTTACTGCATTTTTATATTTTCTCCTTTCATCAATTAAATTCATTATCTCTTCTGTTACCCAAGGGTTTCTACTAGCCCTCGTCTTTTTACCTACTTGATCCTCTGCTGCCTTCACTATTTCATCCCTCAAAGCTACCCATTCTTCTTCTACTGTATTTCTTTCCCCAATTCCTGTCAATTGTTCCCTTACGCTCTCCCTGAAACTCTGTACGACCCCTGGTTTAGTCAGTTTATCCAGGTCCCATCTCCTTAAATTCCCACCTTTTTGCAGTTTCTTCAGTTTTAATCTACAGTTCATAACCAATAGATTGTGGTCGGAGTCCACATCTGCACCTGGAAATGTCTTGCAATTTAAAACCTGGTTCCTAAATCTCTGTCTTACCATTATATAATATATCTAAAAACAAAGATGATGTGACTTACCAAACGAAGCGCTGGCAGGTCGATAGACACACAAACTAACACACACAAACACACAAAATTCAAGCTTTCACAACAAACTGTTGCCTCATCTGGAAAGGGGGAAGGAGAGGGAAAGACGAAAGGATGTGGGTTTTAAGGGAGAGGGTAAGGGGGAAAAAAGGACGGGTATACACTCGCACACACACACATGTCCATCCACACATATACCAAATTATAAATTACATAATCTATCTGAAACCTTCTAGTATCTCCAGGGTTCTCTCATGTACACAACCTTCTTTCATGCTTCTTGAACCAAGTGTTAGCTATGATTAAGTTATGCTCTGCGCAAAATTCTACCAGGTGGCTTCCTCTTTCATTTCTTAGCCCCAATCCATATTCACGTACTATGTTTCCTTCTCTCCCTTTTCCTACTCTTTAATTCCAGTCACCCATGAGTATTTAATTTTCGTCTCCCTTCACTACCTGAATAATTTATTTTATCTCATCATACATATCATCAATTGCTTCGTCATCTGCAGAGATAGTTGGCATATAAACTTGTACTATTGTAGTAGGTGTGGGCTTGTTGTCTATCTTGGCCACAATAGCGCATTCACTATGCTGTTGGTAGTAGCTTACCCGCACTCCTATTTTTTTATTCATTATTAAACCTACTCCTGCATTTCCCCTATTTGATTTTGTATTTATAACCCTGTATTCACCTGACCAGAAGTCTTGTTCTTCCTGCCACCGAATTTCACTAATTCCCTCTATATCTAACTTCAACCTATCCATCTCCCTTTTTAAATTTTCTAACCTACCTGCCCGACTAAGGGATCTGACATTCCACGCTCCGACCCGTAGAACGCCAGTTTTCTTTCTCCTGTAACGACTTCCTCTTGAGTAGTCCCCACCTGGAGATCCGAATGGGGGACTATTTTACCTCCGGAATATTTTACCCAAGAGGATGCCATCATCATTTAACATACAGTAAAGCTGAGGGAAGTATGCCTGTATAAAATCTAGACACTTTCATGGTTGATGCTCTGAGTATGTATGAATCTGCAAATGAGTATCACTGAATATGAACCAAACATTTCTTCATTGTAAGTAACCTGCATCAGAGTCTCATGAAGAGTATAGGTTCAGCTTCAAAAATAGGGACAAAATTTTACTGAATGTATGGTAGCAGAAGTAGATAATGCTAAAAACTGTTCTGCAGCAACAAAGTCAAAAGACTAGAGTAATTGTAAACCAGCAACAAAAGAAGGAATGGAGGAGAAGTTTACATGGTCTCTGACAGAATTACCACATAATGGAAGACAGGTTCCGATTATTGTATTTCATGTCAAATGAGGTGCTGATGGGGAAATTTATTACTATAATGCCCAATTATTTATTCAGGGTTATGGTCAATGTGAATATATTGATTAACATGAAACATTCAGTCCAGTCATTCAGTACAACACAGTGAGACGGTGTTGAGTATTGTAGCTGATAAATGTTAGAAACCTACAACAAAGTTCAAGGTAAGGTTAACATTATTAAATGGTCTTAATAAGAAATAGCTGGAAGAATTTCATAATGGCACCAGCAGAGTATGAGAACTCTAAAAAGACAAATAATATAAAAAATATTGAAATCATCAGTTTAAATTATGGTGCCTGATTCTACATTAATCAAAAGCAGGGCAGGACTGTGTTCATGCTATCACATTTATGCTAAAGATAAGCATATGGTCATGTTTCGTGTTAACAACGGACTATCTACTGGAATCATAAAAGGGTTTCATCAATGGATTTTTAAGCAGATTAAAGCTAAAATATTTGAACATTTTTTGAAATCTACTGATCAAACATGATGAAGGTGCACGCATTCCTCTACTCCTTTCAGCCATCTGTCTCTCGATCTTCCCCTTGGTCTCTTTCCTTTCAGTTTCATCTCATGTATCCTCCTGGGTATCCTCTTCTCCTCCATTCTCTTAACGTGTCCATGCCATCTCAACCTTGATTTCTCTATCTCCTCCTGTAATGGTTCCACCTTCATTAACTCTCTGATCCTCTCATTTCTTCACCTGTCTATCTTTGTCACTCCAATACTGTTTCTCAAGAATTTCATCTCACTAGCTTGTACTTTGTTTTTCTCTCTTCCTTTCATAACCCAGGTTTCTGATGCATATGTCAGGATTGGGACATAGTATGAATGGTATATAACCTTTTTATTGATTTGGGGTACATCCTTGCTCCATATAAGGCTTCTGGCACTCTTATGAAGTGCTTCTACATTTCTCCCTCGCTCGTTTATTTCTCTGTTGTTTTTTTCCATCTTCCTGTATTAGGCTTCCTAGGTACTTGAAACTCTCCACTCTCCTCAATTGTTCCCCACCAATTGTTAATCCTGTTGTTCTTCTCTCCTTCTTTCGTGTTGTGATAATCATCTCAATCTTACTTATACTAAATTTCATCCCATATCCTTGTACTGTTCGTTCCCATACGTCCAACTGCTCTTGTACTTCCTCCTCCTTATTCCCTCAAATCATCAAATCATCTGCAAACACCATAGCTTTCATCTTCCTTTCACCAATTACTTGTGCTACTGTACTCATTATATTGTCAATCACTACAATGAAGAGTAATGTTGAAAGTACACTTCCCTGCCTCAAGCCATTCCTCTGTTCAATCCAAGCTGCTCTCTCTTCTCCCACTTTCACACAGCTCGCACTTCCATGGTACATTTCCCTTATCCTCCAAATAATCTGTTTTGCTACTCCTCTGTTCTCCAGGGCTTTCCACACTTTGCTTCTATGTACACTATCATATGCTTTTTCAATGTCCAGGAAGGTCATTAGTAGATCTATTCTATTTCATAGTGCTGTTCCTACAGTTGTCTTACAGCAAAAAGTCAATCCACTGTGGACCTTCCTGTTATGAAGGCATGTTGCTCTTCTCTCATTCCTCCTCCTAATTTTGCCTGAATTCGTGCTTTCGAAATTTTCTCAAAAATCTCTGCACAATGACTCATCAATGTTATCCCCCAATAGTTCTTGCACTCTTTTCTATTTCCCTTCTTAAAGATTGGAACAATTATTCCCTTCTTCTAGTCTTCTGGGATCATCTTCTGTCTCTACACAATTTTCATTACTTGATATAGCCACTGTATCCTCCTGCTACTCTCACCATCTCTACACTTAGCTCATCCAGACCTGGTGACACCCCTCCCTTCATCTTGCCCAATGCCTCTTCCACTTCTCCCCATTTAAGGTCTTTTTATGTTTGCTGTTCCTCCTCTTTTTTCTCATCTGCTTGTTCCTCCTCATCCAGGTCTCCATTCAGGTTCAGGAATTCTTCAAAATACTCCTTCCACATATTCTTGAGTTCCTCCTAATTCTCTACATTTTGTCCACTTTTGTTCACCATTCGAGCATAATCTGTCATACCGTTCTTCCTCTCACTTTTAATCATCCAATACAACACATTTTTTAAACATTCACTATCCTATTCCATCATTCTGGTCCACTGTTCCACCCACTTTCTTCTTTCCTCATCACCACTCTTTTTGCTTCTTTCTTGCTTGCCTGATACTCTTCTCTTGTCTCTACTGTTCTCTTCTGGAACCATACCCTAAAGGATCTATTCTTCTTCTGTACTATATCCTTTGTTTTATCATTCCACCAGGGTTTTCTTTCCATCTCTTTTTGTTGCTTGTCCTCCCACATGCTTCCGCAGCACTTACTAATGTTTCCTTAACTCTACCCCATTCCTCTTCTACCATTTTTGGTTCATCGTTTGGGATGCTTTCTTTAAGTCTTGACTGTACCAGGTAATCTTGTGGCTCTCTTTTTTCCAGAACCAAGAGTTCCCAACCAGCAAGCCATTCCTTTGACAGAACTCCAATAGTCTTCCACCTTCCTCATTTCGCAGCCCCAACCCTCTGGTCGAAGCATACTTTTGCAGCCTTGTCTTTCTCTTCCAACATGTGTGTTTAAATCTCCCACTACTATCATATTCTTCCTTCTCATCTGCTTCTGCATTTCCTCTTGAAACTCTTGCTTCTCCTCAGAAGTGCAACCCCCCGGCGACACATACACTTGTATTACCTCTATGGTCGTCCCCTTGAGTGATATTTTGGTCTTCATCATCCTATCAATTATCTCTTTACTCTCTCTTTTAATCCATCTCTTACTACTATTCTGACTCCATTTCTCCTTCCCTCCTCATTTCCACTCCAGTACAGTCGGTAGCCTTTCCTCAGTTCTCTCCTTCCTTCTCCTTTCCATCTAGTTTCAGCTAACCCTAATAGGTCTAACTTCCTTCTTTCCATCATGTCTACCATCTCCTCCACCTTTCCAGTCAATGTTTGTATGTTTAATGTTCCAAATCTTAGTATCAATGTGTTTGTTTATTAGATGAGGTGTCACATCACAGTGAATGCACCACTTGCCATAGTCCAGTTCATTTACATTTACAGAAAAATTATTGCATCTCATCATTCAATCTTCCTTCTCAACACTCATTTTATTGATGGCCCTTTTTCTTACATTTAGAACAAACCAAACCTTTTTTACATCTTTTTGACAAGTGACCTACTTTGCCGCAAAAGTGTTTTCTATGTTCAATCCTTTTGTAATCAGACATTTTTGTTATATCTCCTTTGGTTGAAGTTTGATTGTTGCTGTTTATTAACCTTCATTTTTGACATCATTGCTGTACCAGTATCTTCAACATCATGATCTGTTATTCTCAGTTCATAATTTAAACACTGTTTTTGTAACTTATTCCGTGTTTTCTCTCCAGCATGTAAATTGCGCCATGTAATATAAATATAATTGAACTCTTTGGGCAAAATTTGCAAAAATAATGCACAAAGGTCACCATCATCAGTTGGCTTGTCTAACAAATAAGGCTGAGTTTGTATTTCATCAAATTTGTCTAGATGGCCTTGTATACCACTGGACACTTTTCATATACTATTATGAAATCTGTGGCTAAGCAAATCAATGTTTTTGGCTGAGTGAGCATTGTAAATGTTGTGTAGCTTATCTCAAATCTCTTTGGCAGTCTTGCATTCCAAAACACGAAATAAAATCTTGATGTTAACTGCAGAATTTTCAATTTCCTTGCTTTTGCGTTGGATTGGTCCATTTAGGAAGATCAGTTTTGTAGTTTTGTGCACTTCTTTCTTAATTAGCTCGCCACTTATGATGCCAAAGATTTTATAACAGCCTAAAATAGTTTGCATTATGATTCACCAGGCTCCCCCATTTTTGTCACCATAGAATTTTTCAATTTACTGTCTTTCTTGAGCAACTGTCTCATCTTATGCATTTCTATAATGTTGAGTTATCATCAACATTGCCTACAACTCTCACACTTCATGAAAATATGGCCAACCACGCATGTCTGATACTGTATTGATAAAACATTAAATGGCATTTAACTGTTGTTTCCATAAGTACAAACATACCACAAAACGACAAAGTGCAGAAATTCACACAAAGAGTCAGCACTTTGATAAGATGAAATGAAATGATCGTATGGCATTGTTGGCCAGGAGGCCCCACGCGGGGAAGTTCGGCCGCCGTATTGCAAGTCCTCTTTAGTTGACGCCACTTCGGTGATTTGCGAGTCAATAATGATGAAATGATGATGAAAGACACACAACACCCAGTCATCACGAGGTAGAGAAAATCCCTGATCCCGCCGGGAATCAAACCTGGGATCCCGTGCGCAAGAAGCGAGAATGCTACCGCAAGACCACGAGCTGCGGACTTTGATAAGATAATTGACATTCATGCCCTTGTAACATGTGAGTTGAACAATATCCCACATCAGGATTTCTGTAATAGTTCCACAGGCCTGTATGAGGATTCTTTGTGTTGTACTCAAGTGGGGGGTGACTTGTAGAACACTGGATGCATTAAAGCTGACATCTTAATGGTTCTCTATTTTTTACTAATCCACACTCAAAAAATTTTGTACTGGTGAGATATGTCAACTAAAGCTTGCTACCGTGAAGCCGTGCAATATAGGATGTACCTAGCAGTTGCAACATGTCAGGACATTTATTGTGCTATAAAGTATGGATCACAATTTCTGGAAAAAGCAAAAAAAATATTACTGTTCAATGGTTAAAGGTATCTTAGAACACATCAAAGTTACATTATAACTTGCATTTAAGTACAGAGCTGCTGTATTGTAAAGAGAACTGGAAGATGTTTTTGATACTGGCTATGCCAGTGAACCAACTTGGTGCCCCATAAACAAACTTCTACTCAGGCAGAGTAGTGGAGCAAGTAAGTTACACAAGCATAGGGAAAGTTTTTGTGTCCTTACAAAAATTAAAACTAAGTTTGTACTTGCCAGTGAAGCTGTAAAAGGTGTCATATTGTTTATGCATCTATTCAGTGAAATGGTGTAGTTGAAAGATGTACACATTCCTCAAGTGTGTGATCCAAGCTTAATATATCTGACCAGTAATTGTGAGTTCCATGAATATGCAAAGCATATGGAGATACACTTCACCTTTGTGTAGGAGCCAGTTTTTCAGACAAAGTCCATCTTCTAAAATAGAAAACACACACACATTCAGAAGCACAACTCACACATACAGGGCCACTGCCTCTGGTTGCTGGAGCCCATGTCCCAAGACAGAGGCCATATATATGTGAGTTGTGATTGTGTGAGTGTGTGTGTTTTCTATTCCAGAAGAACAACTTTGTTGACTAAAAGTTAATATTTTAACCATCTTTTTCATTGTGCCTGTCTGTGACTCGATACTTTCCCTACACGGTGAGTAGCTATCCATATTGTTGTTATTCCATAGTTCAGTCATTAACATGAGTGACATAAAGTGGAATTGTTTATGGGGAATGTTTGTATAAGTCAACATATTATTACAAAGCAGTGTATTAGTTAACCATTAACTATGAACAATAAATTTATGGACATTAAAACCTGTAGGCTATTGTTTGAACTAGTGGTTCAGGAATTCTGAACCCTGTCAGTATTAGCTACGGCATGCTGCCATTACAGAGTAGGATAGTTATCTTACAGTATAGAGAGTAATAATTTATACATTCTCAGAATGTCTTGTTGTTATCATTTTATTACTTTCTGTATGGTTTTTTCCCTAAGAATTTCTGACAAAAACTGATTTTAAATGTGCAGCGTCATATCATGTGGCACTTTGTGAGGTGTTGACACTTATCATCCACGTGCCACAGACGTGTGGACTCTGAATTAATGTCCTCATCATTACAAACACTAGCCAATGTGAATTTAGTGGTTTTTATCTAATACCTGGTTCTGACTCAAATGAAGGTTCCTTTTCTATGTTGTTATATTGAAGAACTCTTTCAACAGATGTCATTTGACTAACAACTTCTGTCATCTGTCTAATGCCATACTGGACCATTCCAGTAAGAATAAGTGAATGGGCAATAGCAAGTCCAACATAACCACTCAAAGCACCTGCAAAGAATATACAATCTTATTATTAAAAGCAACACTAACATTTTTTACATTGAGATACATAGTAGATATCATAAGACACAAATGATAGCAGTAACAAATCCAAATATTCATGCAGTAGAGATAATATCCAGTTCACATTTAAGCAAATGAATAAACAATTTTAACATTTTATAGCAAGAACTCCACAAACAGCTGTATCTTGAACTAATTTTATTAACGCACTACCAGTATCCTGGCTTATAGCCACAGCATCAGACGCATATCTAAACAACAAGAAATAAACAGTGATAGTGACTGAGTGCATATACAGTCCTGGAAATTGAAATAAGAACACCGTGAATTCATTGTCCCAGGAAGGGGAAACTTTATTGACACATTCCTGGGGTCAGATACATCACATGATCACACTGACGGAACCACAGGCACATAGACACAGGCAACAGAGCATGCACAATGCCGGCACTAGTACAGTGTATATCCACCTTTCGCAGCAATGCAGGCTGCTATTCTCCCATGGAGACGATCGTAGAGATGCTGGATGTAGTCCTGTGGAACGGCTTGCCATGCCATGTCCACCTGGCGCCTCAGTTGGACCAGCGTTCGTGCTGGACGTGCAGACCGCGTGAGACGACGCTTCATCCAGTCCCAAACATGCTCAATGGGGGACAGATCCGGAGATCTTGCTGGCCAGGGTAGTTGACTTACACCTTCTAGAGCACGTTGGGTGGCACGGGATACATGCGGACGTGCATTGTCCTGTTGGAACAGCAAGTTCCCTTGCTGGTCTAGGAATGGTAGAACGATGGGTTCGATGACGGTTTGGATGTACCGTGCACTATTCAGTGTCCCCTCGACGATCACCAGTGGTGTACGGCCAGTGTAGGAGATCGCGCCCCACACCATGATGCCGGGTGTTGGCCCTGTGTGCCTCGGTCTTATGCAGTCCTGATTGTGGCGCTCACCTGCACGGCGCCAAACACGCATACGACCATCATTGGCACCAAGGCAGAAGCGACTCTCATCGCTGAAGACGACACGTCTCCATTCGTCCCTCCATTCATGCCTGTCGCGACACCACTGGAGGCGGGCTGCACGATGTTGGGGCGTGAGCGGAAGATGGCCTAACGGTGTGCGGGACCGTAGCCCAGCTTCATGGAGACGGTTGCGAATGGTCCTCGCCGATACCCCAGGAGCAACAGTGTCCCTAATTTGCTGGGAAGTGGCGGTGCGGTCCCCTACGGCACTGCGTAGGATCCTACGGTCTTGGCGTGCATCCGTGCGTCGCTGCGGTCCGGTCCCAGGTCGACAGGCACGTGCACCTTCCGCCGACCACTGGCGACAACATCGATGTACTGTGGAGACCTCACGCCCCACGTGTTGAGCAATTTGGCGGTACGTCCACCCGGCCTCCCGCATGCCCACTATACGCCCTCGCTCAAAGTCCGTCAACTGCACATACGGTTCACGTTCACGCTGACGCGGCATGCTACCAGTGTTAAAGACTGCGATGGAGCTCCGTATGCCACGGCAAACTGGCTGACACTGACGGCGGCGGTGCACAAATGCTGCGCAGCTAGCGCCATTCGACGGCCAACACCGCGGTTCCTGGTGTGTCCGCTGTGCCGTGCGTGTGATCATTGCTTGTACAGCCCTCTCGCAGTGTCCGGAGCAAGTATGGTGGGTCTGACACACTGGTGTCAATGTGTTCTTTTTTCCATTTCCAGGAGTGTACATCAAAGTAATACCTAATTATGAGAATAGATAAAAACACAAGTGTACTTATAAAAATTAAAACATGGTAAACAACATGGCAAAGAATATAGAATGGCCAATCTTCATAGTTAAAACTGTAATGTTTGTAGATTAGATAGTCAATGAATATAAAGTTGGGCAGTGGAAAACATCCTATGCCATATAACAAGGGTCTGCCTATAACCAAAGAGCAAAAGCGAGATGCTGAACTTGAGGTAAGAACCAGAAGGCTTACTAGCAAGTCAGCACAGCACAGAGCCATACGGGTGAACCAAAGCAACCATTGGCCGCACAGAATGCGTGGAGTGAGGCGGTGAAGCAAAGTGTAAGGCGCGTGAGTCACTAGCCCAAAGAGTGCCACCATGACATGGGATGGGACAAACCAAAATGTCATCCCCTAACTCTAAACATACTACGGAAGTTGTGGCTTCATTACATCAGTTTTGACAAAATGACGATGACACAGTAAGCAGATACCATGTATGTAATGTCTAGAGGACAGACCCAGATGCAAGAGCAGATTACATTGGACACAAAGTGGTGGCACAATCAAATACACAGGAAGGAAAAGAAGTTGCAAAACCAAAAAATGCGTAAAGGTAAACAAGGGAGATAAACAAACTGTAATAAACCCGGTTAAAGGAACCAATAGGCTCTTGCAAGACAGTCAAAATTCAATAAAATGCCCCCATGCTGTAGGTCGATCTGGTTATTCAGCATGAGTTGTGGATACAATTACATGCCACGCATATCTCCACCTCTTCTAAGACATTAAGTATGTGGTTCTTTTCTTTCCTGTGTAAAGTTCTTTATTTTTAGGCATAATGACCACAGTGTGTCCATACTTTGAAACTGGGCATCCAAGACAGACCTTGAACTTCTAAAATTTTCATGCTCTCTGAACCTTACATTGAACCCACAGCCAGTCTACCCCATGTAACACTTAAGGCAATTGTCACACTGGATACAATAAACCCCTGTGTAATGATATTTTTGACAAAGTGTCTTCTCTCATTGTCTCCCTCTTTTGTCCAGTTTGCCAGGGATAAAGAAAACCAGTCTTCTACCTTATACTTTTTGCCCTGAGATGTTTACAAAATATTTCTAAAATTTTACCATAATGCAGAATCCCATGGCAGCCTGTGTATCCTTTCTCCTACTCATCTTCCCTCCATACTGTATCACCCTCTCCCAGTCCCTATCCAACACCAAACCTGTATTTTTAGTGAAGTATAATACTGGTCACTGAATTTCTGTCATATCAATTGACCTGGGAAATATGAAGGATGTCATGAAATTCTTTATCAAAGGCTTCATGCAACAAGGTGACATTATGAAGTCTGCTTAGGATGGACTGGAAGCCGATGCCCTTCTCACTATGCTGTACAGTGAACGCGATGCTTTTGTGGACTCTATTCAGATTTCTGACAAACTCACAGTAATTGTCCTTGGTGCCATAGTAGTATGTCACCCACATATCTACA
The DNA here is from genome assembly GCF_021461395.2 of Schistocerca americana. Classification (NCBI taxonomy): domain Eukaryota; kingdom Metazoa; phylum Arthropoda; class Insecta; order Orthoptera; family Acrididae; genus Schistocerca; species Schistocerca americana. The sequence continues at coordinate 3,906,538 of NC_060120.1, read as the reverse complement.
CCATAACACGAAATGGTAAATATTTACTTGACGAAGTTCAATGATGTCACAACCTCTTGTTCTACATATGGTAATGTACATAAGTAGAAGAAAAAGGTAATTTAACTTGCGAGTGCTTGAAGAAAAAGCAAGACATGGAGGAATAATAAAGTGTCAAAGATAAATCTGACTCTGGATTTATCATCTAATTGGACAAAATGTGTCATGTTGAGAAAACATCATGAGAGACTTCCATGAAATGGCTCGAGTACAATCAGTTGAAAATATGACTGATGGTGCACCGCGTCACTTGACTTTTCAACAGGGATGGTCCATAACTGCAGATCACATATCACTCAGCAATAATAAAGAATGGCAAGTCACCGGTATGAGAAATGTCATTGTCAACAAAGGAGATAATGGCAAGTGGTGTGAGGGACACCTTGAAATCATTCTGTACATACTAGCTACCAAAAAGAATTTGTTTAATTTCAGAGCATGTGCTTCAAAGAACATCACTGCCTTTTTTTTTCTTGAGAAAAAACAGTCTTAACAAATGGACAGACAGACAGTTGGATAACAAATCACAAAACCAATTTTTTTCTGTGATATAACTGAAAATTAACAATTTTCAGACTTGTGATCCTGGATCAATGGGAAGTACCTTACAGGTTTTTAAAAATTAGTTTGTATCAACATATGTGATATAAATGGCCATGTATTCTATCTGCTTTGACTTGACATTTTTTTAAATTTAGATTTTCTTTCCTGAGAAAAAAGATTTTTAACAGTCAGACAGAAAGCCCCACATGAACCATGGACCTTGCTGTTGGTGGGGAGGCTTGCGTGCCTCAGCGATACAGATGGCCGTACCGTAGGTACAACCACAACGGAGGGGTATCTGTTGAGAGGCCAGACAAACATGTGGTTCCTGAAGAGGGGCAGCAGCCTTTTCAGTAGTTGCAGGGGCAACAGTCTGGATGATTGACTGATCTGGCCTTGTAACATTAACAACAACGGCCTTGCTGTGCTGGTACTGCGAACGGCTGAAAGCAAGGGGAAACTACAGCCGTAATTTTTCCCGAGGACATGCAGCTTTACTGTATGATTAAATGATGATGGCGTCCTCTTGGGTAAAATATTCCAGAGGTAAAATAGTCCCCCATTCGGATCTCCGGGCGGGGACTACTCAGGAGGACGTCGTTATCAGGAGAAAGAAAACTGGCGTTCTACGGATCGGAACATGGAATGTCAGATCCCTTAATCGGGCAGGTAGGTTAGAAAATTTAAAAAGGGAAATGGATAGGTTAAAGTTAGATATAGTGGGAATTAGTGAAGTTCGGTGGCAGGAGGAACAAGACTTCTGGTCAGGTGATTACAGGGTTATAAATACAAAATCAAATAGGGGTAATGCAGAAGTAGGTTTAATAATGAATAAAAAAATAGGAGTGCAGGTTAGCTACTACAAACAGCATAGTGAACGCATTATTGTGGCCAAAATAGACACAAAGCCCATGCCTACTACAGTAGTACAAGTTTATATGCCAACTAGCTCTGCAGATGATGAAGAAATAGATGAAATGTATGACGAGATAAAAGAAATTATTCAGGTAGTGAAGGGAGACGAAAATTTAATAGTCATGGGTGACTGGAATTCGTCAGTAGGAAAAGGGAGAGAAGGAAACATAGTAGGTGAATATGGATTGGGGGGAAGGAATGAAAGAGGAAGCCGCCTTGTAGAATTTTGCACAGAGCATAACTTAATCATAGCTAACACTTGGTTCCAGAATCATAAAAGAAGGTTGTATACCTGGAAGAATCCTGGAGATACTAAAAGGTATCAGATAGATTATATAATGGTCAGACAGAGATTTAGGAACCAGGTTTTAAATTGTAAGACATTTCCTGGGGCAGATGTGGATTCTGACCACAATCTATTGGTTATGAACTGCAGATTGAAACTGAAGAAACTGCAAAAAGGTGGGAATTTAAGGAGATGGGACCTGGATAAACTGAAAGAACCAGAGGTTGTAGAGAGTTTCAGGGAGAGCATAATGGAACAATTGACAGGAATGGGGGAAAGAAATACAATAGAAGAAGAATGTGTAGCTCTGAGGGATGAAGTAGTGAAGACAGCAGACGATCAAGTAGGTAAAAAGACGAGGGCTAATAGAAATCCTTGGGTAACAGAAGAAATATTGAATTTAATTGATGAAAGGAGAAAATATAAAAATGCAGTAAATGAAGCAGGCAAAAAGGAATACAAATGTCTCAAAAATGACATCAACAGGAAGTGCAAAATGGCTAAGCAGGGATGGCTAGAGGACAAATGTAAGGATGTAGAGGCTTGTCTCACTAGGGGTAAGATAGATACTGCCTACAGGAAAATTAAAGAGACCTTTGGAGAGAAGAGAACCACTTGTATGAATATCAAGAGCTCAGATGGCAACCCAGTTCTAAGCAAAGAAGGGAAGGCAGAAAGGTGGAAGGAGTATATAGAGGGTTTATACAAGGGCGATGTACTTGAGGACAATATTATGGAAATGGAAGAGGATGTAGATGAAGACGAAATGGGAGATAAGATACTGCGTGAAGAGTTTGACAGAGCACTGAAAGACCTGAGTCGAAACAAGGCCCCGGGAGTAGACAACATTCCATTAGAACTACTGATGGCCTCGGGAGAGCCAGTCATGACCAAACTCTACCATCTGGTGAGCAAGATTTATGAGACAGGCGAAATACCCTCAGAGTTCAAGAAGAATATAATAATTCCAATCCCAAAGAAAGCAGGTGTTGACAGATGTGAAAATTACCGAACTATCAGTTTAATAAGTCACAGCTGCAAAATACTAACGCGAATTCTTTACAGACGAATGGAAAAACTGGCAGAAGCTGACCTTGGGGAAGATCAGTTTGGATTCCGTAGAAATGTTGGAACACGTGAGGCAATATTGACCTTACGACTTATCTTAGAAGAAAGATTAAGAAAAGGCAAACCTACGTTTCTAGCATTTGTAGACTTAGAGAAAGCTTTTGACAATATTAACTGGAATAATCTCTTTCAAATTCTGCAGGTGGCAGGGGTAAAATACAGGGAGCAAAAGGCTATTTACAATTTGTACAGAAAGCAGATGGCAGTTATAAGAGTCGAGGGGCATGAAAGGGAAGCAGTGGTTGGGAAAGGAGTGAGACAGGGTTGTAGCCTCTCCCCGATGTTATTCAATCTGTATATTGAGCAAGCAGTAAAGGAAACAAAAGAAAAATTCGGAGTAGGTATTAAAATTCATGGACAAGAAGTAAAAAACTTTGAGGTTCACCGATGACATTGTAATTCTGTCAGAGACAGCAAAGGACTTGGAAGAGCAGTTGAACGGAATGGACAGTGTCTTGAAAGGAGGATATAAGATGAACATCAACAAAAGCAAAACGAGGATAATGGAATGTAGTCAAATTAAGTCAGGTGATACTGAGGGAATTAGATTAGGAAATGAGACACTTAAAGTAGTAAAGGAGTTTTGCTATTTAGGGAGTAAAGTAACTGATGATGGTCGAAGTAGAGAGGATATAAAATGTAGACTGGCAATGCCAAGGAAAGCGTTTCTGAAGAAGAGAAATTTGTTAACATCGAGTATAGATTTAAGTGTCAGGAAGTTATTTCTGAAAGTATTTGTATGGAGTATAGCCATGTATGGAAGTGAAACATGGACGATAACTAGTTTGGACAAGAAGAGAATAGAAGCTTTCGAAATGTGGTGCTACAGAAGAATGCTGAAGATAAGGTGGGTAGATCACGTAACTAATGAGGAGGTATTGAATAGGATTGGGGAGAAGAGAAGTTTGTGGCACAACTTGACTAGAAGAAGGGATCGGTTGGTAGGACATGTTTTTAGGCATCAAGGGATCTCTAATTTAGCATTGGAGGGCACCGTGGAGGGTAAAAATTGCAGAGGGAGACCAAGAGATGAATACACTAAGCAGATTCAAAAGGATGTAGGTTGCAGTAAGTACTGGGAGATGAAGAAGCTTGCACAGGATAGAGTAGCATGGAGAGCTGCATCAAACCAGTCTCAGGACTGAAGACCACAACAACAACAACAACAACAGACAGAAAGAGAGACTGATGGACAGGTGGACAACATAGTGATTCTATAATGATTTTGTTTTTACTGTTTGAGGTAGGGAACCCAAAAATAAATGAATAGAGGAAAATGTTCAGCATGTAGCCACGTTTACAAATTAACTTGTGATGAGAATGTAAAATGACATGTTCCACATCATTGTGATTTATCATGCAAATGATCCATGGAACATGAAACTAACGTAATCCAATCAACAGGGCTATGAGATCATTCTGCCATTCATACACCAGCGGGGTACAAAGTTGATTTCAGTAATTTTTGAGAACATTTCTCATGGAGAAACAGAGGTCTTGCTAAAAGTAGTTTAAAAGTGGATTACAAACACTTTCGACTGTAATCCATTTTTAAAGTTGATTTCATCCAGTATCATGTTCCTAACAGCTTCAAGGATGCAGTTTCCAGTTCCAACTTGAAAACTGGGAGAAAGTTGATTACAGAGGAACTAGAGCCTCACAAGGAGAACAGAATTTTGAAGATCATTCCTAAAACCTGCAGCCAGCAAGTTATTGACTCATATTGGACTTTTACTGTCTTGTCTGACACAAAAAGCAAACACTTGATACAAAGCACAGCTTTTGAGCAAGAGGCTTCAAACAAGATTTATGGCATACAATGAGACCTTCTTGCCAAGTGACCTTGAAGGAGAAACCTACATGTAAATACTTGAAGGGCTGGTGATTGACACAAATAATTTTTCTTTTGCAGTTTAATTTTGGGTGGTTCATGGTGTGGGTTCCTGTAGTCATGTCCTAGTTCATGAACCACGGGCAACGTATGAGTGGCCAAGTAAGTGGTCCCGACAGTCGGGATACCAGTTACTTTGGAATAAGGTTGGGCATCTCGGACATATTCTGAGTCGTGGTCACCTTTGTGCTCATACGGCAAAGACTACCAAATCCACCGGTTAGTCCCTCAGCCGTTAGGGGTAAAACCCAATGGGACTCGGGGCAAGTAAGGCTAGCAACCTGCTTCCCTGGTACTTTAAATACAATGCTGGCAACAATCAGAGCAAAATGCCTCGGACCTTTGGAGGTGACAGATTCCCATCTCTAACTGACAAACCAGAGACTCCTAAGATACGACTTGGCAAACAAATGGTAATGAGATGGGAAGCTATTAATATCAATGGAGGCTACTCTGGGAAGAAGGTAGAACTGGCAGAGGCTGCAAGTAAGATGGGGCTGGACGTTTTAGCTGTTAGTGACATTCGGGTAAGGGGTGAGAAAGAAGAGGTAGTGGGAGAATACAAGGTCTACCTGTCAGGAGTCAAAGCAGGAATAGCACAATGGGGTGTAGGGCTTTACATCAGGAAAGAAATGGAACCCAGCGTAGTTGCAATAAGGTATGTAAACGAACGACTGATGTGGATAGATTTGACAGTGTCTAGCAAGAAAATTAGGATTGTGTCAGTATATTCGCAATGTGAAGGGACAGATCAAGATTAGATGGATAGTTTTTATGAGGCACTCAGTGATGTAGTTGTTAGAGTAAAGGACAAGGACAGTGTTCTGCTCATGGGTGATTTTAACGCCAGGATTGGAAATCGAACAGAAGGGTATGAAAAGGTTATGGGTAAATTTGGAGAGGATATGGAGGCCAATAGGAACGGGAAACAACTCTTGGATTTCTGTGCCAGTATGGGCTTAGTAATCACAAACTCCTTTTTTAAACATAAGAACATTCACCGGTATACTTGGGAAGGCAGGGGAACCAGATCTGTCATTGACTATATAACAACAGATCAGGAATTCAGGAAGGCTGTGAGGGACACACGTGTATTCAGGGGATTCTTTGATGACACTGATCATTATTTAATCTGCAGTGAAATTGGGATTGTGAGGCCGAAAGTGCAGGAGGTCAGGTCCATATGTAGGAGGATAAGAGTGGAGAAACTTCAGGATAAGTAAATCAGGCACAAGTACATAACAGCGATCTCAGAAAGGTACCAGTTAGTTGAATGTAGTCAATTACAGTCATTGGAAAAGGAATGGACAAGGTACAGGGACACAGTACTAGAAGTGGCTAAAGAATGTCTTTGAACAGTAGTGTGTAAAAGTAGGATGAAGCAAACAGCTTGGTGGAATGATACAGTCAAGGCAGCCTGTAAAAGGAAAAAGAAGGCGTATCAAAAATAGCTACAAACCAGAACCCAGGTAGACAGAGAAAGTTATGTTGAAGAAAGAAACAAAGCCAAACAGATAATTGCAGCATCCAAGAAGAAATCGTGGGAAGGCTTTGGAAACAGGTTGGAGACTATGGGTCAAGCTGCTGGAAAACCATTCTGGAGTGTAATTAGCAGTCTTCGAAAGGGAGGTAAGAAGGAAATGACAAGTATTTTGGACAGATCAGGAAAACTGCTGCCTTGGGCAGATGGAGGGAATATTTTGAAGAGTTGCTCAATGTAGGTGAAAATGCGATCAGTAATGTTTCAGATTTCGAGGTAGAATGGGATAGGAATGATGATGGAAATAGGATCACATTTGAGGAAGTGGAAAAAATGGTCAATAGATTGCAGTGCAATAAAGCGGCTGGGGTGGATGAAATTAAGTCGGAACTCATCAAATACAGTGGAATGTCAGGTCTGAAATGGCTACACAGGATAACTGAAATGGCCTGGGAGTCGAGACAGGTTCCATCAGACTAGACGAAAGCAGTAATCACACCAATCTTTAAACATGGAAACAGAAAAGATTGTAACAACTACAGAGGTATCTCTTTAATCAGTGTTGTGGGTAAAATCTTCTCAGGTATTGTTGAAAGGAAAGTGCGAGTATTAGTTGAGGACCAATTGGATGAAAATCAGTGTGGGCTTAGGCCTCTTAGAGGTTGTCAGGACCAGATCTTTAGCTTACGGCAAATAATGGAGAAGTGTTATGAGTGGAACAGGGAATTGTATCTATGCTTTATAGATCTAGAAAAGGCATATGACCGGGTTCCTAGGAGGAAGTTATTGTCTGTTCTACAAGATTATGGAATAGGAGGCAAACTTTTGCAAGCAGTTAAAGGTCTTTACATGGATAGTCAGGCAGCAGTTAGAGTTGACGGTAAATTGAGTTCATGGTTCAGAGTAGTTTCAGGGGTAAGACAAGGCTGCAACCTGTCTCCCCTCTTGTTCATATTATTTATGGATCATATGTTGAAAACAATAGACTGGCTGGGTGAGATTAAGATATGTGAACACAAAATAAGCAGTCTTGCATATGCGGATGACTTAGTTGTGATGGCAGATTCGATTGAAAGTTTGCAAAGTAGTATTTCAGAGCTAGATCAGAAATGTAAGGACTATGGTATGAAGATTAGCATCTCCAAAACGAAAGTAATGTCAGTGAGAAAGAAATATAAACAGATTGAGTGCCAAATAGGAGGAACAAAGTTAGAACAGGTGGACGGTTTCAAGTACTTAGGATGCATATTCTCACAGGATGGCAACATAGTGAAAGAACTGGAAGTGAGGTGTAGCAAAGCTAATGCAGTGAGCGCTCAGCTACGGTCTACTCTCTTCTGCAAGAAGGAAGTCAGTACCAAGACTAAGTTATCTGTGCACCGTTCAATCTTTCGATCAACTTTGTTGTATGGGAGCGAAAGCTAGTTGGATTCAGGTTACCTTATCAACAAAGGTGAGGTTACGGATATGAAAGTAGCTAGGATGATTGCAGGTACTAGTAGATGGGAACAATGGCAGGAGGGTGTCCACAATGAGGAAATCAAAGAAAAACTGGGAATGAACTCTATAGATGTAGCAGTCAGGGCGAACAGGCTTAGATGGTGGGGTCATGTTACACGCATGGGAGAAGCAAGGTTACCCAAGAGACTCATGGATTCAGCAGTAGAGGGTAGGAGGAGTCGGAGCAGACTGAGGAGAAGGTACCTGGATTCGGTTAAGAATGATTTTGAAGTAATAGGTTTAACATCAGAAGAGGCACCAATGTTAGCACTGAATAGGGGATCATGGAGGAACTGTATAAGGGGGGCTATGCTCCAGACTGAATGCTGAAAGGCATAATCAGTCTTAAACAATGATGATGATGATGAGTTTAATTTTGAAATGAATGACGCTGACCTGTTTTTATTCCATGGCACAATGGCAAAGTTGTTATGTTACCAGTATTTGTAGATGGTGAGCTTATCCGATCAAAGTTTAGGAAAGCAGTTCATAAAGTTTTTGTGGGAGTGGAAGTCGAATGAGACTGTGCAAGAAGGAAAATGTGAATACATCAACTTGCTTACATAAGAAGAACAATTCAAAATTTTAGAAAGGGTGATTCAATTGGTTTTAGTGCTGCATCTGATCCTTGTGTGCATTTATTATCCATTGAAAAAGAATCTGAGGTTGAGAAAGTACTGTATTATAATGCAGTCAGATCAGTTATGTATTTTTTCTGCTATCTCATGACCACATACTTAATCTGGAGTGACCAGCATGAGCAGGTTTTTAATGAAGCACATTGACATCTTGTAAAATAATTTTCCAGTATTTTATTGAAACTAAAGATATTATTATAGAACACACCAACGATATGCCATTTAATTGATATAAAAACGTTATTTCTCTCTGCAAATCTTCAACTACCTCATAAACTGTACTGAACTGTACAAATCTCATAACACAGGTGGGCAACCCACTTAGCCTCTAAGTAGCTTAATGAAATATATCAAGTGGTCATCTATAGTTAAACAAGTGGTCGACTGACATAGATATTTTATTGATCAACTGTTAATCAGGAACTTCTATAGTAATTGCACCCTTTGAATGATAACTGCTGATTTAATGATGCTTTGTACACAATGCCTATTTATATATGTTACGTAGAACTGTTTTTTATGAAACTGTGTAAAACACAGTAATTAATCTCCAATAATATAAAAAACACTATATGAACTTTTTACCCTGTCATAGCAGTAAGAGAGGTGATACTCCTACATGGCACACCCAAGTGGTGGAAAGGCTCTCAAATACCAAACAAAACTTAGCCAAAAAACATATAGAGGCACATCCTGATCTCAAGAATCAAGTTGTAATTTTGTGATCCTGTCCCCTCCCCCCTCCCCCTTATACTTGTAAAATTGGTATAATGGAACAAATGCTACAAACACAACTACCCCAGGTCCCAGACACATGTCCAGTTGTTCCTGATCATCAGAAGATTCTGTGAGATTGGGAACATCATGTGGAGAAGAAACAGAGTTTCTCAAAATCTCTTCACTCCAAGATAAAGAACTTTTTAGGCACTATTAATATCAGCACCCTGCTGAAAACTAACAGACTTAAACAGCTGACCAACACTCCAGGAAAATTCGCCATTCAAATCCTAGCAATCCATGAAACACATTTCCAAGATGAAAATCATTTTGAATCAGTAGACTTCAGGATATTTAAATGTACCCAACCATAACAATCAAAGGCAAGTTATCAATACCTGGGACTGCCTTTGCAGTAATGGAAATGATTTTAGATTCAGTTGCCAACTTTACATCCCCAAATAGTAGAATTAAGTTGCTACAGGGAAGTCAATCACCAAAGCATATTCCTTAATAAATGCTCATGCTCCTACTTAGATTAGATTAGATTAATTATTCATTCCATAGATCAATAAAAGAGGGTGATAACAGTGATAACAAGAAAGAACCTCAGAAAGTAGAAAATGTTTGGGAATCACTAGATGAAACTACAAGCAAGATCCCCAAACACTGTGTGAAAATCTCATTAAGTGATTTTAATGCACGGGATGGCATGGAGAAGAAATTCAGGTCATTACTAGGATTTCATCCAGTGCATGGGCAGACAAATATGAATGGAGAACATGTAATAATCTTCTGTACATTATTTGTGCTGCATCTTATGTCTGCAAAGCTTATGAGACCCCTACACAAAAAGAAAACCTGGTGGTCACCTAATCTATTATTAGGAGAATTCCAGCTTGTCATGTGGCGATTTGTACAAAGAATACACATTAAATTCAAAATGTCAGAGTATGGAAGAGAGCGGTTGATTCAGATCACTGCTTAACACAAAACAAAATTAATTTCAAACCAAACAGAGCTAGATCAAAAGGAACGAACTTCAAGAGTTGGTACAGACTGCCTGATGAAAAATGTCGAGGCTGTCGGTCATGATATACAAGAACAATATTCCAAGGAGCAGCCAGGTTGTAGTAACACATTAGAAACATCAGCCATGAAATTAGAACAGTCACCCATGAAATGTATACACAGGTGGTGGAGTACAACTTGAGATGAACCCTTCTACAAGTGAAACAAAGCATGGCATCATGGGAAAGAACATCAAATGGTTGAAAGAAGGGAGTTTTTTCTGAAGATACATAAATCAATGTCAAAAAAATTTGCTGTGAAACACATGCCTACAACAAAAACAGACTTGTGGAAATAGACCAGGATTTCTTGAAAAACAAAATGAAACAGCTATAAGACGAACATTATTTTTCTGTCAAATTAATGGAAAGCAAGAGACAAAAAATAGCATGAGACAAAAAACAGCATGAAACTTGTGAGTGTATGCTTTCCCGGTGTATACAGCTGGCGAAGAGTTCTCGGGCTTCCAGCCGGGTGGCGGTGTCTTCAAACAGCGACGTTTCGACGAGTGACATACTCATCATCTTCTGGCAAAGTGCCGAGACTTTGCGGATGCCGGTCCCTTTATACCTGCGGTGTGCCCCCCACCACCTGGCCACGGGAGGCTGGGTCCAGAGGAGCCGGCGGGCGAGGTGGAGGGGGAAGCGGGTGCGCCGTTCGTGTCTCCGTCAGAGCATTCTGATTGCGTCTCGTGAGCTGGACGGTTCTTGTTGCGTTCCTGGCGTATTGCGGCTAATGCTGGATTCCAGGCCGCGCTCAGTTGATAGCCTTCGTCCCTGTTCACAAGGTTCTCGCGGACCCGTATTTCTATTGATTCTTTAATGACGCTATCCCAATAGCTCCCGGCTCGGCATAGCACCCTGGTGTTTTCGAAGTCAAAGGTGTGGTTTTCTTTGATGCTATGTTCAGCTATAGCAGATTTCTCTATCTGTCCAAGTCGAACATGCCTGATGTGTTCCTCGCACCTTTTTGAGATGCAGCGCTGCGTTTGACCAATGTACTGCACACCACATTCGCAGGCAATGTTGTATATACCAGGTGTGTTTAGTTTGAGTGGGTCTTTAGCTGAGCCCAGCAGCTCTTTCGTCTTCGGCGGTGGTCGGAAGACGGTATTTATGTTAGATTTTCTTAATAGCCTCCCGATTTTGGCTGATGTGGGGCCCCAAATATGGAAGAAAGGCGAGTCTCTTGTTAACTTCCTCTTCCTGAACTTTGTCAGCCTGTCTCCTCTTGAAGGCCCTGCCAATCTGTGTTTCACTGTACCCGTTTTTCCGAAATACCTCTCTTAGGTGGTGTAATTCGTCTGAGAGGCTTTCTTTGTCACGAATGACGTGCGCCCTATGCACCAAGGTGGTCAGTACTGACTGGCATTGCGCCGAATGGTGGCAGCTGGTTGCATGGAGGTACAGGTCTGTGTGTGTCTTTTTTCTATATACTGAATGGCCCAGCGTGCCATCCGCTTTCTTCCTGATCAGTATGTCCAGGAATGGAATACAGCCATTCTCTTCTACTTCCATCATGAAGGTTATATTCTCATGTATGCCGTTTAGGTGGTCCATAAACTCCTCCAGTGCCTGCCTGCCATGCTGCCAAATCACGAAAGTGTCGTCCACATAGCGGAAGAAGTGCCTGGGTTTACGGTGAGCAGTTTGTAGTGCCACCTCCTCAAAGTGTTCCATATAAAGATTCGCGATCCCTGGAGCAAGGGGAGATCCCATGGCCACTCCATCCACTTGTTCATAATGCTCTCCATTGCACTTGAAGTAGGTGGTCGTAAGTGCATATTTAAAGAGCTTCACTGTTTCAGGCTCGAAGTGCCGATTAAGGAGCGCCAAGGCGTCTTGTAGCGGTACTTTTGTGAACAAGGAAGTGACGTCGAAGCTCACGAGTAGGTCATCATTCTGTATTCGGATGTCCTTCAGTATTCTAACGAAATCCGCGGAGTTTTTCACGTGATGACTGCAGTGTCCCACCAGTGGTTTCAATAGTGTCGCCAGATATTTGGACAGTCCATAACTGTGCGAGTTGATAGTGTCCAGAATCGGCCGTAGAGGCACCCCATCTTTGTGAATCTTGGGCAACCCATACAGGCGCGGTGTCGTTGGCGCTCTGGGATACAGCCGTTTCTGCACTGCCTCTGGTAGATCTGAGTCCTTCAGTAGCGCCACGGTTTTCCTGGTCATCGTCGATGTAGGGTCCTTGTTGAGCTTCCTGTAGGCTGGGTCTTGCAGCAGAGAGCAGATTTTCTGTTGGTAGTCGACTGTGCGAATCAGCACCGTCGCATTTCCCTTGTCTGCTGGGAGGACCATGATGTCAGCATCATCCCTCAGTGCGCGGATAGCCTCTCGCTCCTGCGCAGTAATGTTAGCTTTAGGGAGTTGTGACTTGTCGATGATCCTGCAGGTCTCCCTTCGGATCTGCTCAGCTTCCTCCTTGGGTAGGCCCCGGATTGCTTCCTCTACGCTGCTGATGATGTCCCGTTTCGGTATGGTCCTTGGTACAGGTGCAAAGTTCAACCCTTTCGTGAGGACAGAAGTTGTGGCTGCATCTAGCACCTTATCTGTCAAATTTACAATAGCTCTGGTGCTATTTGTCACCTTCTGGGTCGACTGAGCTCCAGAGAGTCTGCCGAATTTGTTGATCTGTTTTGCGGCAACATGTCGTTTCTGCACCTCACTGTCGGCGTGAGAACTGCAGTCAACCCACTCCCAAGTGTGTGCCGGTAATGCTTCTGCCATTTTCAGGTGACATGCGATCAGGATGCGTGCATTCTTGTCCAGTTCTTGCCGTGTGTAGTGAATGCGTTCCCTGACAATGGCCATCCCTGCTCGCCGTAAAATACGTTCGGTTTTCTTCGTTTTCACAGGATGTCTTAATTCCGCAAATCGTGGCAAGATGTTCTTGTCTCGGCAACGTTGGAGGAAAGCCAGTGAGCAGAGCAATTTGGTTTTCCTGTAGCGTTCTTTCTGCAGCAGCTTGAAGCTACAGAGCATCTCCTCCCCGTAGAGGTGTCGTAAATGTGAGTGTATGCTTTCCCGGCGTATACAGCTGGCGAAGAGTTCTCGGGCTTCCAGCCGGGTGGCGGTGTCTTCAAACAGCGACGTTTCGATGAGTGACATACTCATCATCTTCTGGCGAAGTTGCCGGCCGCGGTGGTCTAGCGGTTCTGGCGCTGCAGTCCGGAGCCGCGGGACTGCTACGGTCGCAGGTTCGAATCCTGCCTCGGGCATGGGTGTGTGTGATGTCCTTAGGTTAGTTAGGTTTAAGTAGTTCTAAGTTCTAGGGGACTTATGACCTAAGATGTTGAGTCCCATAGTGCTCAGAGCCATTTGAACCATTTTTGAACCTTCTGGCGAAGTGCCGAGACTTTGCGGATGCCGGTCCCTTTATACCTGCTGTGTGCCCCCCACCACCTGGCCGCGGGAGGCTGGGTCCAGAGGAGCCGGCGGGCGAGGTGGAGGGGGAAGCGGGTGCGCCGTTCGTGTCTCCGTCAGAGCATTCTGATTGCGTCTCGTGAGCTGGACGGTTCTTGTTGCGTTCCTGGCGTATTGCGGCTAATGCTGGATTCCAGGCCGCGCTAACACATCTGGTATATACAACATTGCCTGCGAATGTGGTGTGCAGTACATTGGTCAAACGCAGCGCTGCATCTCAAAAAGGTGTGAGGAACACATCAGGCATGTTCGACTTGGACAGATAGAGAAATCTGCTATAGCTGAACATAGCATCAAAGAAAACCACACCTTTGACTTCGAAAACACCAGGGTGCTATGCCGAGCCGGGAGCTATTGGGATAGCGTCATTAAAGAATCAATAGAAATACGGGTCCACAAGAACCTTGTGAACAGGGACGAAGGCTATCAACTGAGCGCGGCCTGGAATCCAGCATTAGCCGCAATACGCCAGGAACGCAACAAGAACCGTCCAGCTCACGAGACGCAATCAGAATGCTCTGACGGAGACACGAACGGCGCACCCGCTTCCCCCTCCACCTCGCCCGCCGGCTCCTCTGGACCCAGCCTCCCGCGGCCAGGTGGTGGGGGGCACACCGCAGGTATAAAGGGACCGGCATCTGCAAAGTCTCGGCACTTTGCCAGAAGATGATGAGTATGTCACTCGTCGAAACGTCGCTGTTTGAAGACACCGCCCCCTGGCTGGAAGCCCGAGAACTCTTCGCCAGCATGAAACTTGCTGATTACTTTCAACATTTACTGGACTGTGATACTCCAGTGTAAAGATTGCATTCTGAAAAAAAATAAATTGTACCGAACCCAGACTCTTATCCCCCAACAATTCATGAAACAAGAGGGATAATTCAATTACTTAAAAATAACAAAGCACCAGGAGAGGATGGCATGACTGCAGACATGTTAAAAATAGGAGGATGTGACCTCATCAAAAGAATTTGTGGACTTTTAGCAGAAATATGGAAAACTGACATGATTCCCAAGTTCAGGAAGAAAGCTATTAAACCCCATCGTATAAAAGAGGTGATAGAATAGACTCCCAACAATAACAGGAGCCTGTCTCTTCCAGCATTTATACATGGGGTTCTATCCAATGTCTTAAATTGTGTTGAGCAGCAAATCGATTACTTGATTGTCGAATATAAGCAGACTTTACAAAGGGCAGATCATATGCTGAGCAGATTTGTTGTTTGAAGACAACAGAATATATTGAAGGACCATCACATACTTAAGCTTAGTGTATTTCAAGAAGATGTATGACTGTTGACAGACAAATCATTTTGATCACTTTAGAAAAGCTCAGGTTAAATAGGAAGACTAGCAAACTAATTTGTCAGACTCTTACAGACACAAAATTTCAAGTAAAGTTCCTCGGTGAAATGTCTGAGTCTTTTGAAATACATACAGTTGTTTGACAAGAAGATGGCCTCTCCTCACTTCTGTTTAACACTGTGTTAGACAAGTCATCAGAGAATGGGGGAAAGATATTATAGGTATAAACATCAGGACCTCAAGACGGAGAATCAAAGCTTTTGCTGACAGTCTAGTTGTCTTCACTAAGACTTGTGCAGAAACCAAGTATGCCATAGAGAAGTAACACAAGATAGCATCAAAGACAGGCCTTGAAATGAGTAGAATATAATAGAACAGAATAGAAGTTTATTGTTTTGTGCCATATAGTTTCAAGGCATATACTTAACACAGAGGAGGCTCCTCAAAACACAAAAACTGATTTACAATTTTTCTTACACCATTTTAATATAATATACTTTACTGGATAATTAATTAATTAATTAATTAAGCAATTAATAGTTTTTCTTAGAAAGTAACAATCTTTAAAAAATTAACAGTCCTAAGTACTTGCTCTCTCCTGCTCAAAATTTCAGGTAGTCATTCATGAATTCTTCTAGTGAATAATAACATATCTGCACTAGTTTATCACATAAGGTTTTTTCAGTGTTTCTTCTAATTTTATGCTGAGCAATTCTCTGCCTTTCACTTTGTTATAAATTTTCATACCCATATACCATGGTGTTTGAGCATAAAATTTTGAACAGTGGATGGGCAGCATAAAATTATTTTGATTTCTGGTGTAATCATGTTGAAAATGATTTGCTGCAAATAAATCAGGGTTACTATGCACAAAGATAATCAGCTCAGAAATGTATAGTGAGGAAACACTGAATATACTTAGATATTTTAGGAGTAGGTGACATGATTTTCCTCACCCTACAGTGCGATGTAATGATGGTTTTCGAAGTTTTAGTATACGACACATATGGCTTGAGTTACTGCAAAGTACAATTCCATACCTTATATCTGATACAAAGTAGCTGTGATATACCACTTTTCTTATGTCCATACTGGTAACATTGTACAGTGTCCTCATTGCAAATGCTAGGCTACTTACTTTAGTTGCAAGGTACTGTATATGTGAGCCCCATGACAGATTTTTATCCAGTTGCATTCCTAGGAATTTCACACAGCTAACTGTTTGCAAATCCTGGTTTCTGTGACTTATCTGAATATTATTTGGGTATGGTTGTTTTGTTTCAAACTGCATTAGCCGAGTCTGTTCCATGTTTAATTTTAACCCGTTTAAATCAAACCAGGTATGTATTTTTTCTATGAGTGATACTCAGTGTTAAGTGGTAGACCATATAAGTAAAACAGAAACAGCACAGGACCTAAGGCAGAACCTTGGGGTTCTCCTTGTGAAATATTTTCCATTTTGAAGCATAAGTTCACCTCTCTGTTGATATAACAACTCTTTGTCTTATGGTTGGTTAGGTAGGACTTAAACCATTCTAATGCAGTGCCCCCAATTCAATATTTTTCCAGTTTACAAAGTAGCAATGAGTGACTCACACTATCGAAGGCCTTTGACAGATCACAAAAAATTCCTGTGGCATGCAGTGAATTGCCTACAGTGAATTCCCTAGAGAGGAGCTAATTTTATCTACAAAATGGTTTATGGTAGATACTGTGGTTTTGCCTTTTTGATACCCATACAGATTCTTTGAGATTATTTCAAATGCTTCTATGAAATTTTGAATTTGTATGGTGACTACCATTTCAAATATTTTTTATAGTGATGGAAGAAGAGAGATTGCATGATAGTTTTGTATATGTTCTTTTGTGTCTTTTTTGAATAGTGGCTTAACTACTGCATACATAGCTGTGTCTGGGAAATAAACTTATTGAAGGGACTGGTCAGCTATTATAGTTGGTTGTGCATTTATTTTCAAGACTGTTTTTAACACTTTTGTCTCATTTGGTGGAAACTTTACATAAAAATATCAGAAGATTTCCACTACAAATGAAATATGGGACAATTCCACATGTGTCTTCTCCACATGTGTCTTCTCCACATGTGTCTTCTTTTAAATATCCCACAGGAATAATATTAGCATCTCGACTAGACAGTAAAGCCAATTTAGAAAAAGCCACTGAACGCCAGAAAGTGTACAGAATAATATGGAATCACTACAATAAACGATTGATATTACTTAATTGAAACTTTGGCGTACAAGACAGTTTTCTTGCCCGAAGTACTGTATGCCTCGAAACTACATATTTAGGAGGCCATTCAAAAATTGATGAAACTGCAAAGGAAGAGCAAAAAGTTCTAAGAAAACTTTACGGTCCCACTAATATTAATGGCATATAGATTAGATGAAAAATTATGAACCTATACACAGCACTAGATACATTCACTGTTGCAGTACAGAGAAGACACTTGAAGTTCCATGGTCACAGCTACAGAATGGATGACACTAGATTAACAACTACTAATGTAATAATTTCAGATATTTGGTTAGAAGAAGTTAAGCAGGACTTATGAGAAAAAGATGCCACAGAAGATACTGTCAGAGAACAAAAACTCCTTGGTATCTTAGTTACAAATCACACATTT
Organism: Schistocerca americana; assembly: GCF_021461395.2. Classification (NCBI taxonomy): domain Eukaryota; kingdom Metazoa; phylum Arthropoda; class Insecta; order Orthoptera; family Acrididae; genus Schistocerca; species Schistocerca americana. The sequence continues at coordinate 3,888,947 of NC_060120.1, read as the reverse complement.
GTGGCGAAAGCTAAAAAATAAAAACAAAATAAAAAACACTAGAAAGCAGTGGACAGAGGAACACAAGAAGCAACACAGTGAATTTATGAAGATATTTTGGGAAGAGAAGAAGAAAAATAAGCTGTCAGACCAAGGTGGTCTCAGGTAGCACCTGAAGAAGGCAATGAGTTACGTGGCCGAAATATTGTGCCAGAGTGAAACAAACATCCGGCAGTAGACCCTATTATTCCACATGTCAAAATCTCACTGGGAAAGCCTGAAGAGTTACAATATATATACACATAAGAAAATGAAGTAATTTGTTTAACTGTAAGCTGTATAATCTAAAAATGACAAAATAATAATTATTTTTTATGTAGTAGAAGTTAAGATGTACTGGGATTGCAAAGACTTTCAAATATTTTCTGGAAAATCAAATTTGCTAACTGAAGTATTTTACTGAATTAACATGCTACTCTGGGAAAACCATACAGTTTTGGAATCAGATGGCTACAGAATTATATCAGTGGAGTTTTGACTGGTTAACACTTTAAGATTTGAATGTTCTGGAACATGATAATTTTTAATAGGAATAGGTTTTGAAATAAAGATTTCAGAAAAAGTAAAACTTTGTTTGAAAGTGGAGAATGAGGGCTTTCTCATAATATATGTAGATCCTAGAACAAATAATAATTAGTTGGGTTGAAATCTGAAGTGCTTATGGTTTATATAACTCTTTGAATAAAATTTTTCCTCAAAAACTAATTGTATGGTCTGAAAACTATACATTGAACAATAAAGTTTTGAAAAATACAGCGCCCACTTTATATTAAAATTTAAAACATGATATAAACCACTGGATGACCTTCATTCAAGATGACTCCATCATTTGTAACAGAATTGAATTTGTGACAAAAGCTGCAGTACAGAGAAGTGCTTTTGTGCTGGTTCCTGGTATCAAAAGAAAGAATGATAACTGAGACCTACCTGTGTTAACTGTCAGGAAGCTGAGAATCACAAGTGACACAAAAATTGCACTAAGCACATCAAGAACAAATCCAAATGCAGTCTTGCCTGCAATACTCATGTACCAAGATGAAGTGTGCAAGTCCTATGGGAAAAAAAATACAGAATCTTTAGAACAGTTTTCAAAAGCAAAATCACACAACATCTAGTGAACAATAAAAGTTTGAACAAGTAAAAGCAGTTGAAGAACTTGTATGTACTTGTAAATTATAGAAATACACCTAACAACCACACTGAAAGAATTAAGTAATTTTGAGATTATGGACTTACCGTCATGCAATAGTGACATGCACGTATAAAGATGTGATAGGATCATGTACACTAGGTATAAAAGGGCAGTGCACTGGTGGAGCTGTCATTTGTACTTAGGTGATTTACGCGAAAAGGTTTCCAACGTGATTGTGGTTGCATGATGTGAATTAACAGACTTTGAATACGAAATGATAGTTGGAGTGAGATGCATGGGACATTCCATTTTGGAAATCATTAGGGGATTCAGTATTCTGAGATCCATAGTGTCAAGAGTGTGCCAAGAATACCAGATTTCAGGCATTACCTCTCACCACGGAAAATGCAGTGGCCAATGGCCTTCAGTTAATGACCGAGAGCAGCTCTGTTCACGTAGAGTTGTCACTACTAACAGACAGGCAACACTGCATGAAATAACCACACAAATCAATGTGGGACATATGAAAAAGGATTTTGTTAAGACACTGCAGTGACATTTGGTGTTAATGGGCTATAGTAGCAGACAGCTGCCACGAGTACCTTTGCTAAGAGCACAGCAATGCCTGCAGTGCCTCTCATGGGCTTTGAGCATATTAGTTGGACCCTAGATGACTGGAAAACTATGGCCTGGGCAGATGAGTTCGGTTGGTAAGAGCTGATGATAGAGTTTGTGTGTGGTCCAGACTCCACAAAGCCATGGACCTAAGTTGTTAACGAGGCAAAGTTTTATTGAAACACTGCTAGAAGCAGTTTTTACATATCTCTCAGGGAACACAATAAGTTTTACATCTAGGAAAGGGGGCAATACATTTTCGTAGTTCATACAGTTAGTTATAACCTAGGTTGAATACAATCTCGGTTTACAAGCTGCGTCAGGCATGTTACCGCAAGCTGTTGGTGGCTCTGTAATTGTGTGGCCTAAACAATGATGAAATTGCTATGGATGACAATGCACTATGTCTTTGGGCCACAATTGTTCGCTGGTTTGAAGAACATTCTGAACAATTTCAGCTAATGATTTGGGCACTCAGATCACACAAAATGAATCCCATCAAACATTTATGGGACATAATTGAGACATCAGTCTGTACACAATTTCGCAGTTATGGATGGCTGCAGATGCAGCATGGTTTAGTATTTCTGCTGAGGACTTCTGATGACTTGTTGAGTCCACGCCACGTGAAGTTGCTGCACTACACCAGGCAAAAGGAGGTCTGACGTGGTATTAGGAAGTATCCAATGACTTTTGTCACCCCATACTTGCCATATTCTAAGTATGACAACAGCATATGATACTCCTCAAACATGTGTTCAATTCAATTACATTATACAGGGTGTTACAAAGAGGTACAGCCAAACATTCAGGAAACATTCCTCACACACAAATAAAGAAAAGATGTTATGTGGACATGTGTCCGGAAACGCTTAATTTCCATGTTAGAGCTCATTTTAGTTTCGTCAGTATGTACTGTACTTCCTTGATTCACCGCCAGTTGGCCCAATTGAAGGAAGGTAATGTTGACTTCGGTGCTTGTGTTGACATGTGACTCATTGCTCTACAGTACTAGCATCAAACACATCAGTACGTAGCATCAACAGGTTAGTGTTCATCACGAACGTGGTTTTGCAGTCAGTGCAATGTTTACAAATGCGGAGTTGGCAGATGCCCATTTGATGTATGGATTAGCACGGGGCAATAGCCGTTTTGCGATACGTTTGTATCGAGACAGATTTCCAGAATGAAGGTGTCCCGACAGGAAGACGTTCGAAGCAATTGATCGGCATCTTAGGGAGCACAGAACATTCCAGCCTATGACTCGCGACTGGGGAAGACCTAGAACGACGAGGACAGCTGCAATGGACGAGGCAATTCTTTGTGCCGTGATGATAACCCTAATGTCAGCGTCAGAGAAGTTGCTGCTGTACAAGGTAATGTTGACCACGTCACTGTATGGAGTGCGCTACGGGAGGACCAGTTGTTTCCGTACCGTGTACAGTGTGTGCAGGCACTATCAGCAGCTGATTGGCCTCCACGGGTACACTTCTGCGAATGGTTCATCCAACAATGTGTCAATCCTCATTTCAGTGCAAATGTTCTCTTTACGGATGAGGCTTCATTCCAACATGATCAAATTGTAAATTTTCACAATCAACATGTGTGGGCTGACGAGAATCCGCATGCAATTGTGCAATCATGTCATCAACACAGATGTTCTGTGAACGTTTGGGCAGGCATTGTTGGTGATGTCTTGATTGGGCCCCATGTTCTTCCACCTATGCTCAATGGAGCATGTTATCATGATTTCATACGGGATACTCTACCTGTGCTGCTAGAACATGTGCCTTTACAAGTACGACACAACATGTGGTTCCTGCACGATGGAGCACCTGCACATTTCAGTCGAAGTGTTCGTACGCTTCTCAACAACAGATTTGGTGACCGATGGATTGGTAGAGGCGGACCAATTCCATGGCCTCCACGCTCTCCTGACCTCAACCCTCTTGACTTTCATTTATGGGGGCATTTGAAAGCTCTTGTCTACGCAACCCCGGTACCAAATGTAGAGACTCTTCGTGCTCGTATTGTGGACTGCTGTGATACAATACGCCATTCTCCAGGGCTGCATCAGCACATCAGGGATTCCATGCGACGGAGGGTTGATGCATGTATCCTCGGTAAAGGAGGACATTTTGAACATTTCCTGTAACAAAGTGTTTGAAGTCACGCTGGTACGTTCTGTTGCTGTGTGTTTCCATTCCATGATTAATGTGATTTGAAGAGAAGTAATAAAATGAGCTCTAACATGGAAAGTAAGCGTTTCTGGAAACATGTCCACATAACATATTTTCTTTCTTTGTGTGTGAGGAATGTTTCCTGAAAGTTTGGCCGTACCTTTTTGTAACACCCTGTGTAGATAATTTGGTTCAAAATGGTTCAAATGGCTCTGAGCACTATGGGACTTAACCTCTGAGGTCATCAGACCCCTAGAACTTAGAACTACATAAACCTAACTAACCTAAGGACATCACACACATCCATGCCCGAGGCAGGATTCGAACCTGCGACCATAGCGGTCGCGCGGTTCCAGACTGTAGCGCCTAGAACCGCCCGGTCACCCCGGCCGGCGATAATTTGGTACCAGCAACAAAACTTCATAGTTAATAACAATACACTGATGAGATTGGGGTCAGAAGTGATTAGAATTTCCTTCTTCTATGTACATGAATGGCAATGAATGACTTTCTTGCTGGATGCCTCCATTACACACTGTTTTGAATTAGATGATCAAGCATTATTATGGGGAAGTCAGTTAGATCAAAGTAAACATTTCCTTAAATGCTGTTTCACATGTTCAGTTATCTTTGCTTCAGCTCTTCTGTGTTCTGAGAATGCTTTCATTATAGCACCCTCTTTATTTAAGTGAACAGGAAAAAGTCACAGAGGGGTGATGCAGTGAGTAAATTTATTGATAGTTTCCTTTTAAGCAAAAAATGCCTGGTTCTCAATACTTTGTCAATGGGAGCTTTTGTAATGCACAAATTTTTTGATTGCCACAATGCAGGATATATTTTCCCACAGTACCTCATGAGTAACTCCTGCTACTTTGACATGCTATGACTTGTCGCAGTGAAGCAGTTTGACAGATTCTGAAGGTGGCTGTCACATAGCCGAAACCTGTAATTCCATTAAAAAAAAACTTTGCAATCAAGACAGTTAAATAAAAATTACAACATGGTTTGGATCTTGGCTCTCAGTCATTTTTTCCCATTATCATGGTGATTAAGCATTCTTCTGCTGACTCAATTGTGGCTCAGATTCAGGATGGTACAGACAGACTCTAGATTAGCATATTGGTCTGTCATGTCCACAACTGCAAGTTCACTGAACACTTGAAATAACAAAGTGCCTTTACAGAATAAAACTGTGTGCAAGACCAGAACCCACACATGGACTCCTGTGTTTCAAGGAAATTGTTGTTATGGTCAATGTAATTCAAATGTTACTCATAACTCACCTTCACAGCTTCAATTGAAGCTATGAATTCAGGTCATGTGTCATGCTTCATAGCTGTGACCACAAAAGCAGTGTCTGTGGAAAAATGAAGTAATCCAGCTTTGAGCAGGGCCTATCTGTGTGGCACAAAATTTTAATATATTAAGGAATTTTGCAACAGTACCCACTCTTCTACATTCTGAAATATTCATTCCACATCTAACCTATATCTGTTCATAGACGACATTTAGTCAACTGACTAAATACAGTCTGTAGTAGAGGCACATAGCAGAACATGCCATTATCATGGCAGAAAACATGCCTGCAGATCAATCTGGAAAACAAAGAGGTTGCTGATGCAAAATTGGGAGTTATCTTTGTGAAAAACATTTCATACTGGTCATGGCAGTGTGATATAAAGTGGAACATTGATGTGAAATGTAAATGGTCTGATTCCTCGATTATTCAGTTCATGGTAGTTGGAGTTTGCACATCAATTAAAACACCAAGTAGGACAAGAGGCAAATATTGGCTTATGAGTAGAGTTAAGGCAGACATACAGAACAGGGTCATTTTCAGTAAAATGTGAATGAAAATTTGGAAAAAGCTGTCAGCAACAGCAAAAACGAACAAGCAACTTCAGTTTTGAGGAAGTGAATACACATTCCCCAATCTTTCCTGCTCCAGAGCATCTCAATCATTATCTAGCTCTCATCTATTTTATATAGAACAAGCATCTTGGAGCCTATAATTTCATCTCCTTTAGTATCACTATCGGCAAAACTTAACATAAAATATACAAGGTGTGATTGGAAAGTTTTAAGAATGGATCCGCTACTGCTTACTGGTTTGGTGGGCAGGTACACAGAGGTGCGGAGCAAGTCATTGCCTTGTCCTTGAATGCTCTCTGACAGGAAACTGCATTTCCTTTATTCAGTTCATTGTGACAGCTGGTCAAGTGCAGGTCTGTTAGAGCCTGTTGCCGGATTCTGTCTGCGTGAAAATGGACATAAAAACGGAGCAACAAGTTTGTTTGAAATTTTGTTTTAAAACCAGGAAATCAGCTTCTGAGACTTACGAACTATTAAAAACAGCTTTTGGAGATAATTGTATGAGCCAGTCAAATGCTTTTGCCTGGTTCACCAGATTTAAAAATGGCCATGAATCATTTGAAGATGAACAATGGTCTGGCCGTCCTTCCACCTCAAAAACAAATGAAAATGTTGTGAAAGTTCGCGACTTTGTGTGCTCTGATAGTAGACTTACAATTAGGGAGATGGCTGATGAACTTAATTTAAGTTTCTATGCAGTTCAGTCAATTAAACTGAATATCTGAACATGCGTCGAGTGCCCGCAAAATTAATTTCAAAAGCGTTGTCAAGTTATCAGAGACAACACCAACTTGAAGGGTGCCCCAAGAACTGATTAATAGGACTAAAAATGACCCAGATTTATTAAATAGGGTAATTACATGTGACGAATTGTGCGTATATGGATATGATCCTGAAACCAAAGTGCAGTCTTCACACTGGAAGATTCCAGATTCACCACGACCTACAAAAGCTTGGCTAAGTCGGTCAAAGGTGAAGATGATGATGGTGATTTTTTTCGATTCTACCGGTACTGAGCATCATAAATTTACCTCTGGAGGACAGACAATTAACCAGGAATACTACAAATGTGTCCTTGAGTGTTTGTGTGAAAAGGTGCAGAAGGAAAGGCCTGCATTGTGGAAAGACTGGAGTCGGGTGCTACACCATGATAATGCTCTGGCTCATTGTGCCTTTTCCATCATTGAATTTTTGCCGAATTCAAACTTCTGAGCTTCCACAATCACCATATTCCCCTGATTTGGTCCCTGTGGCATTCTACCTGTTTCCTAAACTGAAGTTTTCACTGAACGGGAAATGATTTGACTCGATTCCAGGAATGCTTCCAAAAGTGGAAACACCGTTGGAGTTGGTGTGTTTAGTCAGAAGGGGACTATTTTGAAGGAGATGCATCACAGTAGCATGTAAGTACCACCATTGTACAATTACAAGCCCATTCTTAAAACTTTCCAATCACACCCCATACATTATCTTTAATTTGATCAAAACTGTTCTAACAGTTTCTTATCATTGCCTCTTCCCTTTCCTTGATTCATCATTCCCTGTCTTACCCTCATTTCCCAGTCTTTGTCTTCCCATTTCCTTCTCCTTTACGTGAGTATTACAACCTCTCTAATTTTCTCCTCAGTTGTCAGTTACCTACCTTGTTCACTGTTCTTTTTCAAAGTGTATCTCATGGACTTATCACGAGTTCAAATCTCACATGTGTGTCACAATGTCTGACTGTTTTAACCATTTTTCTGGAACATATACCTTGAAATTGGCTTCATAATACCTTATCCTTATATTCTACACTTACTCAATTCTGTTTTCCTGCTCTTCCTCTCTCCTTACCATCTACATTCCATTGTGTGACAATATATTATAGTCCATAATAATTTAGAGTATATTATGTAAGAGATATTTAATTTCTGTTCCTTTACATAATATTCATACCTGAAGGTTGTCGAATTCTTTCATGACCATATTCTCAGCTGCTGATGATCTAATAGTAGTAAGACCATTTAAAGAAGCTGAGATATATGAAAAGACAGGGCTCCGAGCTGTAAATTTGAGAAACAAAGGTATTGAAAATTTAATTACCAATAAATTTACAAAAAATATGAAAATTTTGAAGACCACAATGCTAAAGTTTGAAATGCTTGAAACTGATTTACATTGCTTCACCCTTACTGATTATATCTACATAGGGCATTAAAATTTTTTAAATGCAATATTCACAAACAATACAATCATTGCAGAACAGATGGTGACAAAAAATAGTGCTTTATCTTTCTGGAATAATCTTCATTTTGTCCACTCCAAGGAAAATGGAAGGAATGAAAAGTGGAAAGTTGGAAAAGCAAGGAGGAGTACATGTCACATATGACTGACAAATAAAAGGAACATACAATTAAAGAAGTGAGGGTATAGGTATGGTAATTAATTATCAAATGAATAACTAAATGATATAGTGAAGAAACACTTTATCCAATTTGTGTTACCAATAGCACTTCAGATGCTACTTAATACAATGGAATTTTTCTAGCATTTATTATGAATCAGTTTATATTTCATGCCCATATATATCACATTTAGTAGATCTTACAATGAATATGAACATTTACAAAGCCAGTTGACATGTGTTATGAGTATGGCAATAGAAAGTTCTGACAGGATGTAAATAATTGAAACAGTAAAGGTAAAAAGTTTTTCAAAGCTATAGAGTACACATACACACACACACACACACACACACACACACACACACACACACACACACACACACACACTCCACACATTCTCATACACATTATTTAGCACAGGATGATGATTTAATATATATGTAAATACTTATAACTGTATGACAATCAATATTTATGTCCAGAATGAGATTTTCACTCTGCAGCGGAGTGTGCGCTGATATGAAACTTCCTGGCAGATTAAAACTGTGCGCCCGACCGAGACTCGAACTCGGGACCTTTGCCTTTCGCGGGCAAGTGGTCTACCATCTGAGCTACCGAAGCACGACTCACGCCCAGTCCTCACAACTTTACTTCTGCCAGTATCTCGTCTCCTACCTTCCAAACTTTACAGAAGCTCTCCTGCGAACCTTGCAGAACTAGCACTCCTGAAAGAAAGGATATGCGGAGACATGGCTTAGCCACAGCTTCGGGTATGTTTCCAGAATGAGATTTTCACTCTGCAGCGGAGTGTGCGCTGATATGAAACTTCCTGGTAGATTAAAACTGTCTGCCGGACTGAGACTTGAACTCAGGACCTTTGCCTATCGCGGGCAAGTGCTCTACCAATTTGTTGAGCCCTTCCGAATAATAGGAATTGTCCAAGTCAGCAAAATAGCTGGAAGGTAGGAGACGAGGTACTGGCAGAAGTAAAGCTGTGAGGATCGGTCTTGAGTCGTGCTTTGGTGGCTCAGATGGTAGACCACTTGCCCGCGAAAGGCAAAGGTCCCGAGTTCGAGTCTCAGTCGGGCACACAGTTTTAATCTGCCAGGAAGTTTAATATTTATGTCATTCGTACTTAACAGCTAGTTGGCGTCAGTTCATTAACGTACGGTGCTAGTTTGCTTGGGCATGGTAGGACAGATTTAATGAATGAACCATGGTGATCTTACCATAACCTGATTACATCTCTCTTATTAGAAGTCCGCTGTGCCACTTGTCAAGCACATAACACTTAAGCAAAATAGAGTGCAGAAGCCACATATGGAGAGTATGAACGGATCAAAACAAAGAAAGCTTCAAATACAGACATCAGCCTGGGGTGGAGAGTAGGAGCAATACTGATATAAGAAAGAAATTCATGTTTGAAACACCAATGCGGAGCTGCATGAATACCATTTTTATTGACAATTAGTTTCAATTATTATACCATTCTCAAAACAGTGTAAAAACAATTTTGCTTGACAAGTGTTACAAGGATAAAAGTTTTCATCATTGTTATGTCATATATGGGTTGAGAGTCATCATATCACCTTTCACTTCATTGCGTGTGAATTTTGTGTGGTAATCATGATTATCAAACCAATTATAACTTGTATTCTGCTATTACACATGAGTAACGTGTAAAGCTAGCTAGAATGAACCTCACTCTCACTATCCTCACATGTTATTTATCCATATTAGTAGTCACGGGTATTATAAGCAAGACAAAAGATTATTGGTATTAAAAAAAATTATTTTTTTATTTGCTGCAGTGGTTCAGCACTGTCCCTCAAAATATTCAGTTATAGGAAACCCTGGGCAGAAGTCTGTTTCAAACATTTAAACACAATGACAAAGTTCAAGATAGAGTTATGCGCTCCATATGGTGGAAGACAAGTGTCTGCTTATCAACTGCTGGAACAAGAACAACTGGAGCAGAACCTCAGAAATTTAAAGAAAGTTTGACCTTCCAGATAGATAAAAATGGCATATCATTTTTCCATACATTCTACCAGAACTTTCCTTAACATTTCAGTACAACTTATAATTCTTGAGTCAGGGTCCCAAGTGACTTCACTTTTCTTGTAACATTCACAAATCTTCTCTACATTCTGGTCATTCTTTAACTGCCTTTCTCTTCTGACAAACGATCTGTCACTCCTAGGGGCTCGAGGTACAGCATATTAGCTACCTGATTTGACACTTTTCATTTGTATTCAAAGTTCTAATGTTACTGATGGAAAACCAGTGAGCAGAGAGAGTGCGTGTAAAGAAGTTACGCAGATAGCTAAGAAAGGCACAAATCCTTTGGAATGTACACATGAAAAGGATGAGAAAAGAATGTAAATTAAAAACAATCTTGAAAGGCTGGCCCGTTACACTGCCACCCTTGCTTACGTTAAATGAATTGTGTGATCATTACTAACTATATGTTACACTACAATAATGGGAATTCTTGAATGAAACCAGTAATGAGGAAAGATAACCTATTGCCTCCAGTTGATGAATGTGTGGTGTACAAGAAAAGTAATACACAAGATTGAAGCAGGTTTCGTACAAGCTATTGATCTTTTTACAGGTTGAGAGAAAAATACACACACACACACACACACACACACACACACACACACACACACACACACAGAGAGAGAGAGAGGGGGGGGGGGGAAGAGGAGTCAGTGTTGCCCCTTACACAACATTTACTCTCATAATATGTATGGCATCTGCCTCATCTGATTCTCTCATTCACACACGACTAACCTTTCTCTTTCCTGACTCCCAATCGTCAGTTAAATAACTTGTCTCATTTCTAGCTCATCATTACAGTATTTTCTACAGGCCTGTCTTCCTTAGCCCAAAACATAAGTTCAACCATGTTTGACTTGTAAAGGACCTTCCTTCCCTTACTTCTTCTTTACAGTGGTCACATTTCTTTGCCACACGACTGACAGAAAGCTAAAAGCCCACACAAAACCTTGTTTAAAGCAGTTCCAACATCCATCCAACCACGATCCTCCTTCCCTTCTGCTCAGTTATCTCCTGGTAACCTTTCAGAAGGTCCTCACTTCTAACCTGGCCTTGCCTTCCCTTCCTAAATCCCTCTCAAGTGAGTCCAGTATCACTCCTATGGAACACACATCCACTGTGACCTGAAAACCAATCCAGACCTTATCATCCTCCCCACAGAGAAGGGTTCCACCACAGTGGTCACGAATCTGAGGATCTCTGCCAACCTTCTGACACCTGTACATACAAGTATTATGACCAAGATCCCAAACAAGAAGTCCAACAAAACCTCCAGCAACTCCTCATGGCGTTAGGTCCATCCCAAAATCTGACACCTGAATCTATATCTCTTGTCACATTGGCAGCACCCCCACCCAGCCCTCCCACACTCCTATCTTTATCTACTCCCCAAACACCACATACACAAGACTGAGCGAGGTGGTGCAGTGGTTAGCAAAATGGACTCACATTCGAGAGGACGATGGTTCAGTCTTGCGTCCGGCAATCCTGATTTAGGTTTTCCGTGATTTCCCTAAATCGCTTCAGGTAAATTGTGGGATGATTCCGCTCACAGGGCAAGGTCAACTTCCTTCCCCATCCTTTCTGAATCCGATGAGACCGATGACCTCGCTGTTTGGTCTCTTCTCCCAAATCGACCCCAAACCACAAGACTACTGGCCTCCCTACTAGTCGTCCCATTGTGAGTGGCTACAATGCTCCCACGGAATGGACGTCTGCTTTATCCATCAACACCTCCAAACTATTGTCTGTAGCCTCCAATCTACATTCAAGAAACCACTCACTTCCACTGACTTTCCACAGCTCCTGTCCCATTACCACCAGATTCTTTGATGGTCACTGTAGATGTGATGTCCTCATACATCAACATTCCCCACGCCCATGGCCTTGAGGCTATGGAACATTACCTTTCCCATTGTCCTCCTGATATCTAGCCATCCACATACTGATCCACAATTATTTAACTTTTGATGGGCAAATCTCAACACCTATTCCCAATTCTGCTTCACTTGCTCACTGTCAACTCAGTGGCCCACCTTCCTCGATGTCAGTCTCCACCTCTCAGATGGCTCCTTAAATGCATCTGTTCACATCAGGTGCACCAACCACTAACAGTACCTCCTCTTTGACACCTGTCAACTGTTCCATGTCAAATAGCCTCTTCCTTACAGCCCACCACCTGTGGATGCCACGTCTGCAATGGAAAACTGGAGTTGTTGAAATATAACAGCAACATTACCAGAGCCTTTACTGACAGATGGTATCCTACCCACCTCATCCATAAAGATCTCCAGTGCCATATCCTCTTCTGGCACAGGTAACTCTGTTAACCAGACACCAACCAGCTGTCTTCTGAACACCCAGTATCATGATGACCTCGGAAACCATATCCTTCCACGATCACTCGACTACCTGTTGTTATGCCCTAAGACATCTACCCAAAATCCTGTCCGTGTCACCTGATGTAGTGTTCTGCCACCCAACCTCCTTGTTCATTCCTATTCCAATCCTGCTCCCAACCCTGCACCCTGTGGCTCAGTCCCTTGTGGTCAACCAAGGTGTAAGACCTGCTCCATACACCCACCCACCATCTCCTACCATAGTCCTGTCTCATGAATTTCCTATCCTATAAAAGGCAGGACCATGTGTGAAAGCAGCCATGTTATATATCAGCTATACTATAATTACTATGCAGCATTCTATGTGGGCATTACAAGTAATAAACTGTCTAGTCGCACGAAAGACTACTGCTAAACTCTGGCAAACCACAAACCATCCAGTTTCCGAACATGCTGTGCACCACAACACAAACGACTTTAACACTGTTTCATTACATGAGCCATTGGGATATTGCTTTGCAGCAGTAGTTTCTCTGAACTACACAAGTGGGAAGTTTCTCTATAGCATATCCTGTACTCTCGCAACTCCCCTGGCCTAGACCTCCACTAACCTGTTGCCCACTGCCTCGCCTTACCTTTTCCCTTCTCTCTTCTGTCAACACCACTCCACTGTCCAGATCATGTACTGGCTTCTCCCACTACTCTTCCTCACCTCTCTCCCCCAAGTGGGCATACCCCTCCTCTCTCTCAGTTGCTCTTTCTCCCTCTCTCACCCTCTCTTCCTTCTACGCTCTCTCCTCTTCTCTCCCTTTCTCTCTCCCCTCCCTGTCTCCCTCTTCATCACCACCTTAATCTCCTTTCCTCCCCTACCTTCTACCCCCCTCTACTCCTCTTTATCTCTTATATGCTCTACCCTCTTTTGAAATCATTTCATCTTGTTATGTAGCCGCTGAGTCATCTGTCAAAAGATTCACCTCACACTAGACCACTAATCCCTCCTTGCCTCTTGCAATCTTCCCAACACTGTCCTCATCTCCATCTGCCCAGGTGACTACTGCTTTCAACAATCAATAATCAGTTGTCAGTCTCACTGCAGCTATGTGTGCGTTTGGGTGTCTGTGTGGTTGTGTGGGTGAATGTGTGCACTTTTGATAGAGAAAGAGGAATAGCTCAGAAGCTGGAGTGAATACTGATTCCTGTTTCATCTCTCCATGTGCCACACATCAGTCAGCTATAAGTGAGTGGTTGTCTTTCCTATTTTTGTGTATTATTCCATCCAGGAATTTCATCAGATTTTATGTCTTTGTTTCCATGACTTTCTTCCATATCTTGTAATAAGTTTGATGTCTGTTCCATTTATTCTGTTAATTATAGTTTTATTGTTCACTTTGATGTACAACAGCATCTTACACAAAGCTTTCACCAGCATTTCAACTCCTGAAATGTTTCATGACTCAAAACAGTGACTTGGTCAAAACCTAATGAATATCCATATATTTTTACGCAATCATTTTTATACGAGGGTAATCCCAAAAGTAAGCTCTCCAATTTTTTTTATAAGTACATAGACCTGTTTATATCTACAATGGTTTACATCAGTTTACAGCTTGAACATTTAGCTATTTTTCAACATAATCACCATTTCTGTTGATGCATTTTTGTAGATGCTATGGCAGTTTTTGTATGCTCATATCATACCAGCTCGCCGCCTTGCTGTTCATAAAGTTATGAACCTCTTCTTTCACCTCGTTGTCGGAGCTCAATCGCTGGGACCACAATTAATTTTGACAGGTACTGTGAGACTCTGTAAAAACTCAAATGGGCAATTCAGAACCGGAGAAGAGGAATGTTGAGCAAGGGCGTACACATTCTCCATGACAACGCTCGCCCACAGATCGCTCGGCAAACCGTTGCTCTCCTGCAATACTTTCATTGGAACATAATCACCCACCCAGCCTATAGTCTTGACTTGGCGACCAGCGACTATCACCTGTTCCCTAGGTTAAAAGAACTTGGCCGGAAAGTGATTCAGCTCCAACAATGAGGTGAAAGAAGAGGTTCATAACTTTCTGAACAGCATGCTGGCAAGGTGGTATGACATGGGAATACAAAAACTGCCACAGCGTCTACAAAAATGCATCAACAGAAATGGTGATTATGTCAAAAATAGCTAAATGTTCAAGCTGTAAACTGATGTAAACCACTGTAGAAATAAAACTTATAAAAAAATAGGAGACCATACTTTTGGGATTACCCTTGTAGCATTTTCTGTATAAGTTGCTTTGTTGGATGTATTTAAGTGAAAATATTGTGTCACAAGCAACAGAGACTCAGGTACATTCACTGACTACAATACACTGGATTTACATATTATAAACCTGTGTCTTGAGAAAGTCAGCCAATATAACTGTAGATATTTACATTTGTTACTAGGAAACTTGACTCCCCAGAAACAGTATGTCATTGTTTATCCACTGTTAATTCTGAGCTGAAAGCAAAAATTTTGGTGGGAGTGCAGGGTCAGAAGTGGTTGGGGGAGGAGGGTTGAGAAGATGTCATGATGTTTCATTTAAAGTGACTGTAATGGACAAATTGACTGTAATGGACAGTCCTGCTTTTGACATAATATATTATGACTGTGTGAGTAATGAGATGTCTGTATAACAACATGTTAAAAGTAAAAAAATCATGTAAAAGAAGATTGCTTTATAATTTTTAATTTTATACTTACTTATTCCTTCCAGCCTTTTGATGTCCTGGGCAGTTCTAAGATAAATCCCACGTATTTTGTAAAATAGTGGACCAACAATAATAATCACTATGAGAAAATAGTAATTCACAGTGACAACCATGACAAGTATTCCAGTCATGACAAGAAAAACCTGCAGAAAACATAAGGGAAACATGCATTTTAGTAAAAGGAAATAATTTTTCATTATTCACAGATATCTTTAGTGGTAGTTCTTTCATATGTCTTCCCAGGTTTCCTATAGAACAAAATCACATAATTATTTTTTCATTATTCACAGATATCTTTAGTGGTAGTTCTTTCATATGTCTTCCCGGGTTTCCTATAGAACAAAATCATATAATTATTGATTTGGTGCTATCTGCTGCTAGAAAATTCGTTTTAATCAACTAAGAAGGACTATAGTCAGAGATGACAGTGATCAGACTCTTCTCAAAGCAGATGTATTCACAAGACAAGTGCTTCTGCTTTCAGTGAGTCATCTCCATTATTCCTAAATAATTTGTGATTTTAATTTTTGTAATTTCCCGGGAATGTATGGAGGTTGGATAAAATGATATGAGCACACTATTTTGAACATATCATTTATGGAACATGTTTTCTAAGTTAACACAGCACTGACCTTGCCTTTCATTTTACATTTCTTTTAACATCCCTGGAGGCATTCTGAGTTCCTAGTGTAGGTCTAATGATTGCAGTGTTCAGATGATGTAACGTTATGGCAAATTTTTCAGGTTTCCAGTCAGGCCAAATTGTCACTGCCTGTTCTCATGATTACATACAAGGGAAAATTTAGACTGAAGCGGTTAGTAGAAGAAAAACTAAACTCTCTGGCAGAGATAGAAGGGTAACAAACACAAGTGTTACTTTTACAAATTAGATCTTCTAAAAAATGACTGCTGAGCTCAATATGCATCTAGCGCAGACATTACATTAAACCCAGAATGACAAGACTACACAAAAACATTCTTCGTGAAGCTGTCATTTCTTGCACAATCATGTGCACACAAAGAACAGACTGTAGTGGTTCAGGAAGTACCAATGCTGTACTCCAACCTTACGGAAGCATGCAGAATAATAAGTCTACTATTCCAGGTTTTGCTTTAGCAGGGTGTGTCTATGTATGAAGGACAGCAGGAGAAGTGTCCAATACATACTGTCTTTTCCAAACATGGAGTATAGTGAATCTTTGATAATAATTCTGATAGACACAATTTTCTTTGTCTCTTATGAACATAATGATAGGATAGTAGCTAGTTGGCAATGTATATAAGTTTATCGTGTTTATTTGACAGTGCACATATTATTCCATAATGAGTGATGTGTGTCAAAAGACAAGAATTTTCACACAGCAGGATATGCCTAAGGTTGTGCTTTTGATTGTAAGGCACAAGCTCATCTCTGGTCTCCATAGTTTTCAACTTGTTGTGTCCTGTACAAAAAAATAGTACAGACTCTGTCACTCTGCTCGTTTTCATAACATTCTTCTGTATTTTAATTACATCATTTTTTGTTTTAATTTAATTTATTCTTGAAACTTCCTGGCAGATTAAAACAGTGTGCCCGACCGAGATTCGAACTCAGGAACTTTGCCTTTCGTGGGCAAGTGCTCTACCAACTGAGCTACTGAAGCACGACTCACACCCGGTCCTCACAGCCTTACTTCTGCCAGTATCTCGTCTCCTACCTTCCAAACTTTACAGAAGCTCTCCTGCGAACCTTGCAGAACTAGCACTCCTGAAAGAAAGGATATTGCGGAGACACGGCTTAGCCACAGCCTGGGGGATGTTTCCAGAATGAGATTTTCACTCTGCAGCGGAGTGTGCGCTGATATGAAACTTCCTGGTAGATTAAAACTGTGTGACGGACCAAGACTTGAACTCAGGACCTTTCCCTTTCGTGGGCAAGTGCTCTACCAATTTGTTGAGCCCTTCCGAATAATATGAATTGCCCAAGTCAGAAAAATAGCTGGAAGGTAGGAGACGAAGTACTGGCAGAAGTAAAGCTGTGAGGATGGGTCGTGAGTCGTGCTTGGGTAGCTCAGTTGGTAGAGCACTTGCCCGCGAAAGGCAAAGGTCCCGAGTTCGAGTCTCGGTCTTGCACACAATTTTAATCTGCCAGGGAGTTTCATATCAGCGCACACTCCGCTGCAGAGTGAAAATCTCATTCTGGTAATTTATTCTTATTTAATTTTATAAATATGAGTTTATATACAGTGGAAGGCAAAAGTTAATTAAAGTAATAACCAACAATATGCAAAATTTCAGGCTTTAAAAACTATAAGTGAAAAGAATAAATAGTACTTTTAAAATCAAACGCAGGAGTATGGCCAAAATAAATTATAAAGACTTGTTAAATTTACGAAATACATACAGAATATAAGAATTGTACAAAAGAGATCAATTAATCAGAGAAATAGTGATTTTATGAAGTAAGGAGAAAAAGTTACTGAAGTTACATTTAAGAAATACATACAGAATTTAAGAATTATACAAAAGACACCAACAAATTGGAAAAACCGTGATTTTATGAAGTACAAGAGGTGTTTGAAAAGTCCGTGCAAAAATAAAAACTACTTATGTGTTTAGGGTAAACCTTTTTTATTTTTCGACATAGTCTCCTTTTAGACTCATACACTTCATCAAATGCTGTTCCAATTTGTTGAGCCCTTCCGAATAATAGGAATTGTCCAAGTCTGCAAAATAGCTGGAAAGTAGGAGATGAGGTACTGGCAGAAGTATAGCTTGTGAGGGCGGGTTGTGAGTCGTGCTTGGGTAGCTCAGTTGGTAGAGCACTTGCCCACGAAAGGCAAAGGTCCCGAGTTCGAGTCTCGATCCGGCACACAATTTTAATCTGCCAGGAAGTTTTTGCAAAATAGCTATTAGTTCCTGCAATCACCACCTCATTTGAATAAAATCTTTGTCCCACCAGCCATTTCTTCAAATTGGGGAACAAATAGTAGTCCAAGGGCGCCAAGTCTGGAAAATAGGGGGGATGTGAAACGAGATGGAATCCTATTTCCATTAATCTTGCGACCACAACTGATGAGGTGTGTGCTGGTGCAGTGTAGTGATGGTAAAGGACTTTTTTTGTAGTCCAATCACCAGCGTTTTTCTTGCAGCTCAGTTTTCAAATGGTACAATAACAACGAATAATATGCACCTGTAATAGTTTTACCCTTTTCCAGGTAGTCAATAAGGATTATCCCTTGTGAATCCCAAAAGACAGTCGTCATAACCTTTCAGGCCGAAGGAATGGTCTTTGCCTTTTTTGGTGCAGATTCTCCCTTGGTAACCCATTGTTTAGATTGTTCTTTGGTCTCAGGAGTATAGTAATGTATCCATGTTTCATCCATAGTGACGAAAGGATGCTTAAAGTCCTGCGGATTCTTCCTGAACAGCTGCAAACCATCCTTGCAACATTTCACACTATTCAGTTTTTGGTCAAGCGTGAGCAATCGCAGAACCCATCTCGCGGATAGCTTTCTCATGTCCAAATGTTTATTCAAAATATTATGTACCTATTTATTTGAGATGCCCACAGCACTAGCAATCTCACACATCTTAACTCTTCTGTCATCCATCACCATATCATTGACTTTATCAATGATTTTTGCACAAGGTGTCCAGAACGTTCAGCATCACTTTTGCCCATATGGCCACTCCCAAAATTTTGAAACCACTTATAAACTGTTTTAATCGAAGGTGCAGTAATGTTTATCAAGCTTATCTTTAGTCTCTCGAGGCGTTTTGCCTTTCATAAAGTAATGTTTAATCACCACGTGAAATTCTTTTCGTCCATTTTTTGACAATCACTCGACTTCCTTGATTCACACGAATGCCAGACACAAATAAATAGACCAAAATGGCTGAAACTTGGTGTGCGTTGTTTCCAAAGATGCTACTAGCGAAACATGACCTTGATACGCACCGGTGGTGCCATCTCTTGGACTTTTCACGGACTTTTCAAACGTCCCTCATAAGGAGAGAGGGAGATGGAGAGAGAGAGGGGGGGGGGGGGGGAGAGAGAGAGAGAGAGAGAGAGAGAGAGAGAGAGAGAGAGAGAGAGAGAAAGTGGATTTAGTGTATTCAGCATAGACTCATGCAGTCAGTCTGTCATTGTAATTATATAGCTGTAAACATGATCATCATTCTTCTAGAAACCTAGGTGCAATAAATGAGTAAATTCTTAAACAACAACTCATCCTCTTCTCTGAAAATAAAATACAAGCTATTAATGGAAATTTGCATGCCAAAAGCCCAGCACACTGTTTGGTCCCCTTGCTGAAGAAGAAAGCCATGGTGCTTCAGACCTGCTGAGATGGACTTCAACTCATCAGAGTGATCAAAAGAACATGTGCCACTGGCAAACAGTTGACTTTACCAGTCACAGCTGCACTGTATTTTTGAAGTGCAGCTGAAGAATGAAACTTCTCATTTCATTCCGTGAAACCTTTTACGACTGTGTCAGTCATTCTGTCAATTACAAATGGAGTAATGGAAATCTGCGAATGTTGTTATGTTCTTTGGAGATGCATCTGTCATGGCATGGACACTACAGTTCAGCTACTGCATTTATCAAAAATTCTCCTAATTTTTCCCATACTTCTTTCTGTCTTTAATAGTTTTTAAAATAAGTTTTTATTTTATGTGAGGCTTCCTGGGGTTGGTCAGCATTTGAACCATCATGGTTGAGAAACAGGCTGTCTTCATAGGTGACCTGAAGCAGCAGGAATGTGATGCTGTTTCCTGTGCTCATAAGAAACAATGCTTCTGTCTCAATGAGATGCTCAGCAGCCCTATCCAGGGAATGTGCTGACAGAGTCCTAAAGCACATCATGTGTTACTGTCTAAAATCTCATTTGTGCTACTGTTTAGAGCCACATTGTCCAGAACATCTTTAGGAGACAAATAAAAGGGAATTATTGTTGCCATGTCCACTTATCTTCTATAGTAGCAACACCTTCTTTGCTTGTGTTGATAGAAAAAGGTGTGCCGTATCATCATCTATGTGGATGCGAACAGTCTCAGTTTGTCCTCTTGTGTACTGAATGCATTAATATTCTACTGCAGTAGGGCTCCCCATTTTTTGCAAGATGGCAAGCTTATGGAGTTGGAAAATAATTTGTATAAGGGAGCTGATGGTTCACTTATGAAAAGTTAAAAATCTACGGACTACTGACAGAGTATTGTCTTATGTGGAGCCAGTTCAGTATAGTCTGATCATTTCACCCCAATGGACCTATGACATTTTTCCTTTTTCTGTTGCAGGTTTGCAGCTGACCACAAGGTAGCTTGAAATACAGTTTCCAGTTTTTCTGAATCCATATTTTTCTGCCACAATCCAAAAATTTAATTTTGTAAATATCTGGTGATTTGTGATAAGAGATATTGAAGTCTTTGTATTTTAAGACATAGTGTGTTTGCGTTATGTCCTTTCCAATTAATCTTATCCCAATTCTGGATTAATGAGCTCTCATGGATACACATTTACAGATTCCCAAATCCACAGATAAGATGGATGTACTTAAAAAAATTATACAGTATTTTATACAGAAGTGCAGGTCCATGGTTTCCCTTGATGTCTGAGGCACAAAAAGTGTCATTTCATTTAATCTCTATTTTTAGCTGTTCACTTAAAATGATGCCAGTAAACTGCAGGTTGTAATATTACAAGCAAACAATTGTTCTTAAAAAATAAGTAAAATAGCGTATACACTGAAGCACCAAAGAAACTGGTATAGGCATGCATATTCAAATACAAAAATATGTAAACAGGCAGAATACGGCACTGTGGTTGACAGTGCCTATATAAGACAACAAGTGTCTGGTGCAGTTGTTAGATTGGTTACTGCTGCTACAATGGCAGGTTACCAATATTTAACTGAGTTTGAACGTGGTGTTCCAGTCGGTGAACGAGCTATGGGACACAGCATCTCCAAGGTAATGATGAATTGAGGGGTAATGATGAATTGAGGATTTTCCCATACGACCATTTCTCGAGTGAACCTTGAATATCAGGAATCTGGTAAAACATTAAATTTTCGACATCACTGCAGCCCGAAAAATATCCTGTAAGAACAGGACTAATGATGACTGAAGAGGATCATTCACCATGACAGAAGTGCAACCCTTCTGCAAATTGCTGCAGATTTCAATGTTGGTGTCAGCATGTGAACCATTCAATGAAACATCATCGATATGGGCTTTTGGAGACAAAGGCCCACTCACGTACTTCTGGTGACTGCACAACACAAAGCTTTACATCCCACCTGCATCTGTCAACACTAACATTGAACTGCTGATTACTGAAAACATGTTGCCTGGTCAGATGAGTCTCGTTTAGAATTGTATCGAGTGGATGGACATGTATGGATATGGAGACAGCCTCATGAATCCATGGAGCCAGCATGTCAGCAGGAGAGTGTTCAAGCTGGCAGAGGCTCTGTAATGGCATGGGTTGTGTGCAGTTGGAGTGATATGGAACACTCAATACATCTAGATACGACTCTGACGGGTGACACGTACGTAAGCATCCTGTCTGATCACCTGCATCCATTTGTGTCCATTGTGCATTCCAACGGATTTGGGCAATTCCAGGAGGACAATGTGACACCCCACACTTCCAGAATTGCTACAGAGTGGCTCTAGGAACACTCTTCTGCGTTTAAACACTTCTGATGGCCACCAAACCAAACTCCCCAGACATGAGCATTATTGAGCATATCTGGGATGCCTTGCAATGTGCTGTTCAAAAGAGATCTCCACCACCTCATACTCTTACGGATTTATGGACAGTCCTGCAGGATTCATGGTGTCCATTCCTTCTAGCGCTACTTCAGAAGTTAGTCGAGTCTATGCCATGTCATGTTGTGACACTTCTGAGTGTTCGCGGGGGCCCTACACAATATTAGGCAGATGTACCAGTTTCTTTGGCTCTTTAGTGTATATGATATCAAAATGCTTATAAAGTACTGTATTCTTTCACTTGACCTGTCCTATATTACTGAACCCTATTGTACAATCAACAAAATCAAATAAAATACCAAATAATACCAAATAAAATAATACCAAATAAAATACCAAATAAAATACAGCTCAACAAAAACTTATGGATGACATATTCTGAAAAATTTCAACATTGCTGACATGAGTATTTCCACCATTAAATATTTTCAAACAAAAGTACTGATACAACATGTATTGCAAAAATTTGTGTCAGCCTCCCTTTTATGCTGTCTGCTGCACATTCTCTTCTTCAGCAGAGGCAGCTCCTTCTGACAGAATGGTTGTGACATCATAGTTACCATGTCTTTTCATTCAATATGTATTCTGGATTACTCATGGTATCACAATTAAATGGGAATTCCTCATGGAGTTCTGGTTCTATTGGCATGCAATTCATGTTCGCAACATTTCGAATGAACTGGTTTGACACGAAGCTTCAAATTAAAAGTTATTTTATGCTCATAGCATGTTATTTTATACACATGGGCATTGTCAACAAAACGAACTTTCATAAAAAAGTGAAATAAAAATTGAATAGAATGCATTTATTATTTATATTGAATGATAGAAACAGATTTGGGAGAACAAAATCTTCATCTGATTTCGTCAAGGCAATGCCTTTGGGAAGTAATCAACACATCCCTATAGATGTTTTAATTAATTCATAAGAATTTAATCATCATTTTAAAGGAAAACTAGTTGCCTGATTTGTGTTCTCTTGACATCTTACTTTGAATGAGATAGCTCAGATGACTTGAGTAGCTACATTTAAAATGTGTCAAAAAGCAAGAGGAACAGTGCTTTCACATCAGACTGTTACCACAGTGCAAATAAAAGGTGAGTCTGATTTTCAAGAAATTTTAGCAATATTAGGCACAGTTTCTAAAATGTAACCAAAAGCAAAAATTTAAATCACATGATGACAGCTGATGGAGCAAATATAAATAAAATGATTTATATGAAGGGAGACAAATAATTGTAAGCAACTTGTTGACGCACGAAAATTTAAGTTCAAAAGAATAAAGAACTTGTAGTTGGAAGTAATCAGTCAAAGGTCAATTGGGTGTATGCAGTCAATCTGTCATTATGGAAGAGCAATGAATTTGACAGAATTATAACTTTGTGTGTGTCTCACACAACTGATCAGCATTTAACCATATGTTTGCTTGTTCCACTATGGCCACGGGATTGTGCATATGGGTGTCTGTGTGGTTGTGTGTATGAATGTGTATACTATCGCTGCAAAAAGAGCTAATGTGAATGCTGTTTACTGTTATATGCTGTTGTGCCCCACACATCAATCCACTACTGGTGAGTGGCTTACCTTTCCAATATTTTACACATTGCTTCACCCAGGAATTTCCATTTTTGTTATTTTTACAATTACTTTTGTAAAGCAGTCAACAACTTTTGTATGATAATGATGCATCATGAACACGATGCAAGATATATAAAAATTAATAACTCGCTGACTACCATAACTCTGCTTGATTCCATATGAAACTACATTGGTAATAACTGACAGCGGTGAATAGATACAAAAGAATGTGGTGTATCTCCCACTTCTCTTTCTTATTTCCTAGAAAAAAATCATCATTATTTATGGAATACTACAGAAGTGAAATTTTACCTGGACTGCATCAAGCAAGGCTTGTGGTAACATTTCATCAATGGCTCCCATGTCTTTAGAAAATCGATTCAGTACTCGACCTTTAAGACAAAAACAAACAATTTGTTTTACATTGCTGCTGCATTTAAACACTGATTGTGAATTTAAGAACACTAGCATGAATTTGAAAAAGCAAACACTGACAAATGTAGAAATCTGCATTACTCGCAGCAGTAAACATGACCTATATGAGATTAACTTTGAAGGCAAAAGTATGAGAGGACATTAACAAAGAATTTACTTTGTAGGAGATTTCATATTTCTCACACAAAGCTGTTATTTGACTTACATTTTTCACATTTCTGGGGAACAGTAATTTCTCACACACCACTGAAAATCTCATGATATAAAAGTTATATCTGCATGTAAAATATAAAATAAAATTCCGCTGAAAACGGAATTGATTTCAACAAGTGCAAGATGAGCAGTTTACATTCATTTTGCTTCAAAGATTATCAAACAGGATTACAAGTTCTAGAAATCAGGGAAATTAGGGAATATCAGCAAATTTCAAACATGTCAGGGAAATCAGGGACATTTGAAAAAAACACTGGAAAAATCTCTTTTTTTTTCTCAGTAAATGTAATGGTTTGTTTACTGAGATGTCATTGATATCATCGCTGGCTGGGTGCAGCTGAGACCATGAGTCACTGCCCTACCCCCTCATTCTTACTGCTTCTCCCCTTCCCACCCCTCCCCTCCCACCAGCTTGCAGTCAGTGCTACCACCACTTCTTGCTGCTGGCCTGGCAGCTGCCAGACGGGGAGGCACGAGGAGTGGTTTGTCTGGATCTGATTCTCTCAGAGACTGTTGACACAATGGCCGGAGATGGCGGTTATGTGTGCATGAGTTGTGTCTGAGTGAGTGTGTGAATGTGTGTGTGTGCTCTCATTTTCTGACAAAGGCTATGGCCAAAAATTAAGTTGTAAGAATGTGATTCTCTTTTCTTATGCACCTGTCTGTGGCTCAGTGATCATCTTTACGGTGAGTTGCTACCTATCCTCATTAGTATTGATTCTCAGTATTTGCACAAGTTATCAGTTGTCTGTGACATGTGAATAGCTGGCCACACTAGTGGATTCCTATGATGGGCCATTTCTATGGGTATATCTAACAATCAGGCCTGCCAGTGTGAAGCCCATCATTTCCCACTAATGTGCAGGGACTGCCCATCAGATCTAGTCTCACTGATCTACCCAAAGGCCAGATCTGTTTGTGTGTGCGTAATGTGGCGGATTTTCATGGTTTATCAGTGGACCCAGGACTAGGGTGCTCCTCGGCAGACCAGAGGCCATGCACAATGGATTTCAGGAATTGCGACTGTCTCACCAAAAGTACACTGTACAGTGCAGCGGTTTATAGACATTTTATTTGTTCTAGTACATTTTGGCTCTTTGAAAGTAGTTTATATATTAGAAAGTATGAATGATAAGAAGAAGAAAATTGTCACTGGCAGTTTGTACACTATGCACTCATGTATTTATTGAAAGAAAAACCACTTAATACTTTTAAAATAATAGACATAACATGGCGGGTAATAACTGACAATAATGAACATAGTAGAACCAACATTTTATTGACAGTCACCTACAGTGTTGGTTTACACAACTCTTTCCTACCTTATTCACTTCTTTCAAGAGACCTACTTTTTTCTTAGGTTATTTCTGAAATCAGTGAAGGTATTTTAAATCGGTCTTGCAACTCCACTGAAATGCATACTTTTATCACCAAATGTATTTTGTTTTATTGAAATAAAATAACATCAGTGGTCTTAATGAAATATGTATACCATTTGGCTTGCTCTCTCCAAACAAAATAAAAATAATAATCTCCTGGTATGATGGTCAACTGTGTGCAATTTGTTGAGAGATTGTATAGAGCATATTTAACAACCTAAAGAACACATTTATTAAAGCCATATTACTTCACATTGTTTATAATGCAGGATCACAATCTTAAGAATACAGGGGTAGATTCCTTGCCCATGTCATTATCTAGCACTTCATCTTTAATTATCTTAACAAGAAGACTTCATAAGTAGCAATGCCTATGTGCAGATGACTACCTAAAATGGAACAGTCCTTCTTCAACTTGTTACAGGGATTGTGGCTTGGATCATCACAGAACCTCCCACTACTTCATAACCTATGGGCTTAGCAAACCACATATTCCAACAAACATCCATTACTTAGTAAAACAAACTTTAAAAAGTGTCAACTGATGTTATTTCTATCAACAGCAATATTTCAACATATGGTGGAAGTTGAGAAATGATAAACTAAGGCATCAGATCAGGTGAGCAACTGCACTACAGATTTATCAATCTTTATATTGTCTTCAGTAGATGACCTTATACTCCTAGATATGTACACTGTCAGCAGTGAGCCTTCTATTGCAAAACATTTATACAAAATCAATGAATGTTTTACACCTAGCTCACCCAGTTGCTAGTCTGAAACTTTCCCTTATGAATTTTCCATTTAATCTTTTCTGATGTAGCTGTCTGGTATATAGGCATTTTGTACCATGCAGATCTGCATCAACCTGCCATAAACAGATAAGAGTTAGTGCCTGTCTGTTTGGTTGAAACATCACTGTTATGCTGCCTTGTTTCCTATAGCCACCAATATTAATCAGTTGTTCATTTTTAAGAAATAGCACTCTGTCCATCAACACTGCAACCCTGGCCTAGAGGGTGACAGCACTAACTCTCCCTGGGGTTGACAATCTGCTAACTCTACTCAGTTCAAGGTCAGGCTATGTTGCCTTCCCTTGGACATGGATCTGCTGCACCATGAATGCTACTCGATGGTGGAACTTTCTTTTTTTCTAACTACATCTTTGTTAGGTATTAACCAACCATGGATGATATCTTCTGTGCATTTGTCAACAGATGTATATGTGAGGTTCTTCTCTGCATCATTCTGAGGGTAGGCTGTTTGTGGCACTCAAAATGAGAGTGAGTTAGTCAGCCCTATTTTTGATATTAGAAGTGTAATTATTTCAATGTATTTTCTTCCTATGGACCTAATTACCGGCTAATAATTTTGCTGTGTCATATTTTTCCCATTTCCACTTCAGGATCATTCTCTAAATGTGCCTGAAGAGCACACACAAATGCTCCTACCCTTTTTGTACAAAATATCATCATATTAATCTTTTGGTTTCAGGAAAGAAGTGCTCCTGATTTCATTCCTTTCAGTGAACCCACATTCTGAAGAGCCCACATCATAGTCTACTACTCATTATCCATTGGCAACATACCAAATGTTTTTCTCCATTACCAAAGACTGTGTATGTTACAGAAGATATACAAATTTGTGAGGAAGTATGTAATTTTACAGAACAATTGTATGTAAATATAGTGGTTCTAAAAATAAGAATGAGAAACAATATTCTCAAAAAATTGCATCTAGAAATAAATTATCAGTTTTGTTGCACTATGTCCTATTCTTGCGAGGAATGTAACTGAGGAGGACAAACCAAAACTGGACGTAATAACCCTAAGTGCCCTTGACAAGTACTCTCTAAGAAGAAATCAATAATTGAAATCACTACTTAGAGTGACTCCTCACTCAGTCTACGAAGCTTTGTTAGTGCTCTTTTTAACCGTTTAATAAGGTTTGAAATAATTGTTGCTGGGTGACTGTACACTGTCTGACAGTGGTTCTTAGTATGCAGTGTGTCAGTAACATAATAATAATAATAACAATAATAATAGTCAGGAAACACTACAACACACTAATTTATTTATTTTACGTACCTGAGGGATTTGTGTCAAAAAATCTCATTGCTCCTTTAAGTATAGCATTGAATATTCTATTATGGAGACCTTGAGAGGAATTCATTGTGACTTTAAAGAAAACAAAGGATCTGTATGTTGTAATTATGATGCTTCCGGCAATGCACACTGTATATATTATAATGTATTCATCTCTTGTGAAGGATTCTTGAGCTGTAATGTTGCTTTCATTTGGGTAACTGATATTAATGTCTTCACTATTAATATAAATTTCAGGCTTCTCATTTCCTGGAATATTTCTTTCTTTCACTGTTTCAGGTGCATACAGAATGTCATTCAATGGTATGGAATCAGTGGTGTCATTATATTCTGTTGTCGCTGAATATCCTGAAGTAGAATTAACTGACAGAAATCTGTCAGTACTATTAACAATTTTTGGCAGTTCAAATGACAATTTTTGATTCATTCTGTCCATTCTCAGCTGTTCCTGATTTGTCCTGTAAAATAAATGTTTATTAAACTATAACTGTAGTGTAATCTGAGTTGTATCATACAATTATTTCAAGTGGTATAGCAAAATGGCCATTAAATAAACTTATATTTTGGACAATGCTATAACCCTGTACTAAAATGCCTTAATGTGATCAGCAAAATTTTCCTAAAATGTTACTGAGAAGAAGGCTATTATCGTCCCCAGCTTCAGTACAGAACTTGAGCTTTGCCCTAGTGGCAGCTCACACACAGTTGAAGTAGTGGAATGAGTGCCATCACGTTCACTTACATGGCGTACCATTCAAAGAACTAACCAATAAAGCACTCTTTAGGTTCCAAAGCTTGGGATTTGACTCTACTCCTTTTGTGTATGCTTGCTACCTCCACTTTACATTTGCTGATACTCCAATAATACAACATTAACTTGTAACTGTCAAGGTGCATATGCTCAATATCAGAGACTTCCAGGTGACTAAGATATGTTTATTTCAATGTACCAGTAAGACCGAACTCATTCCTTCAGCAAAACATCTTCTTATTTACAACTTTGAAGCATTTATGGATGGATTGTTTGATGGTTAGAGGTTTCGGGATCAGTCTAATGATTTTTTCCTTCCTTTTTATGAACCAATCTTCTTTAACAGAGAGTTGCATATGTGAATATCAAAACTGTACTGTCATTCAGCCTCACTGTTAATTCTGCATCCTCTTATAGCACGTTTGGTGAGCTTATTTGAGGGTTGGAAAAACACATGGCCATGTCACATTAAATGACAGTTAACTACTGTAATGTTCAGTTTCATGAATACTTTTAACATACAGCTTTTAGGTATTTGATGACATATTGTATTACATACTTACTCTTAATTCTGTTTTCCAGTTTGTGTGTGTGTGTGTGTGTGTGTGTGTGTGTGTGTGTGCATGTGTGTGTGTGTGTGTGTTCACACATGACCTGAATGCAAGAGTAAAAACACATCTAGTTGGATGTATTATTCTTCTAACTAACTGCTGTACTCATGATGAACTCATATCATATAAACTGAACATTTTAAGAAAATGACAAGGTGATAGCAATTAACAATAGAATAGTGAAACTACCAAAACTTGGGAACAAAATCCAGAGTTCCACAAAACACATACATTCCAATTACAACTAAAATTTAGCTGTGACACCAATAATGAACTTAAATTTATTTATTTGTTTTGATTTTTAATGACATATAGATAATTTATAATATTACTTGAAAATACAGCTCTTCGGTTGCACAGGTAAAAAATTTTTTACCTGTGCAACCGAAGAGCTGTATTTTCAAGTAATATTATAAGTTTCGTCTACGGTTGCTGCATTATCGGCCATGTTCAAAATTGACATATAGATAAGTTGGCAACAGTTGCCTTATTTGAGTAAGTTTAATCATTGACTTAAATGGCAGGAGAAGCTGCCATGTTTTGCTTCATAGCTGAGGGAACCATGCCAAAAATGTGGCCCAAGTAGCAGGAAATAAATGGACATTATTAACACTTAACCAGAATACAACAAAACAATCATTCAGACTTCAATACACACTATTGCACCAGAAGACTTCTTACAAGGGCAATGAAAGTGTGGCTGTATTGGTGGGGAGCAGCAGGCCTTGAGGGAAACCCAGGAGAGGGGTCCCAGTAAGGTGGAGGCTCATAACAGTTGGAGACAGGTGTGCATGCTGCTGAGAGGTGGCTCCTTGGAGAGACCATTGACATGGCCAGCAAAGGAAAGAGTGATGGTGAGTTGCACAGAGGTGCAGGTGTGGCCAATGTTGAGCCAAGCTTAGAGAACTTTGACAAGGCACGGTGTGACAGTTCGTACACAACTCGGATTGTGGGCATCGGTGGCCAATATGGAGAAAAGTGAAGATATGGGATTGGTAACTGAAGCGGCTAGCTTGGACAGGATGTCAAGTGAAGACTTAGATGCAGCTTCAAGCATACAACAGTGCTGGCCAACTGGAGCTCCGATTGAGGAACTGGCAATTGCAGTCGGCACCACGGCTTGAGGCAACTTCTGCTGAGAACTGGATCTGGTCAGTCAGACGGTATCCTTTCCAGTTGCCTGGCAGAAGAATACTTCCGCAAGATTGGCAGGCACATAATCAGCAGAAGGATAATTGGTGACTCTGTTGGCTTTGCTAATTGTGGCGCCTCTAGAGGCAAAACTGGTACCACATATTACTGTGATGGCTGCAGGAGATGCAGTTGTTGCCAAACATGGTATGTTTATGCGTGTGGTTATACTGTTTAGCCTGAATCCATGAGGTGGTGTCACCAGCAATCTGGAGAGATTGTAGCCTGCAATACATGTCTGAGTTCCATACCAGTGGATCACATGGGATACTATTGATATATAGAAAAAGGGTGAGAAGGAGAGTAGATCAAAAGAATAATTTCCAGATGTAAGCATTTATGAAACTTGTTTGTCAAGGAAAAGAAAAGAGAAATATTTATTGTACAGATACAGGTAATTAATCTCTGAAATTCTGAACAAGTTATTAGGGTAAGTAGACAGGAAATATTACTTGAAAATTTAAATGTAGTGTATCGTTATTAGTTCTTTACTGCCTATGAATAAAATAAAAATGCAGCTTTTTAACAGTGATGGATTTAAAAGTAATTAAAATTCTATTGAGTTTCATGATGTTAATGGCAGTAACAATTGTAATTAGGAATTATGTACTCCTTCACACATTTGTTGCTGATTGACAGCTTGCCTTTAAGGCAGGAGAGACTGAAAACAAGAATAGTTTCATGTTGCTTATACTCCTTTACAGGATGAAAAGACTTAATAAGATCTGAACTGACAGTATAATTATACTCACCAGTATGTAACCCAAAAATCAGCACTGTTTGACGCTGCCTGCCCAACTATGAGGACAAGAAGAAGCCATCCAAGTAGCCAATAACTTGAGCCAGCTGTTATGTATTCTTTATAGAGAGCTTTGTTCAATTTTCCTCTTTCTATCATCTCAGCACTTTCATCAGGCTCATCTCCATCTTGATCTTCATGAACGGAAGTCTGCAATTTTCAGTTTTCAAATTATTTTTTTAGGGGCAGGAAATAACTAATCTTAAAAAGAAACTTCCCATGGAGAAACTACCTAAGCCATTTCAGTTATATTTATATAGCACAAATTCTGTTAAAAATGTAAATTCTAATTTCTTATTTTCAAATATTATTAATATATACTATTCACCTTCTAGGTTTTTTAAATGTCTCACTCCACGTATGTAACATATGGATTGATAAATTATGATTTACCTTTTTAGTAGTCAGTATGCATTCTACAGAGTAAAATACGGCTTTTTGATGTGACACAGCTACTTAGAATAATACTACTACATATTTTATTTCAGCTTTTGATTGGAAATTTTCCTTATGATGATCTCTTCTAGTAACTTTTGATATGGATATGTGTTTTCCCTTTTTTTTTTGTGTGTGTGTGTGTAAGAGAAAGTGGTGAGGAGGGGAATTATGAGTAATCATCTTCATACTCAGAATGAGATTTTCACTCTGCAGCGGAGTGTGCGCTGATATGAAACTTCCTGGCAGATTAAAACTGTGTGCAAGAGTTCGAGTCCCGGTCTGGCACACAGTTATAATCTGCCAGGAAGTTTCATATCAGCGCAAACTCCACTGCAGAGTGAAAATCTCATTCTGGAAACATCCCCCAGGCTGTGGCTAAGCCATGTCTCCGCATATCCTTTCTTTCAGGAGTGCTAATTCTGCAAGGTTCGCAGGAGAGCTTCTGTAAAGTTTGGAAGGTAGGAGACGAGGTACTGGCAGAAGTAAGGCTGTGAGGACGGGGCGTGAGTCATGCTTGGATAGCTCAGTTGGTAGAGCACTTGCCCGCGAAAGGCAAAGGTTCTGAGTTCGAGTCTCGGTCCGGCACACAGTTTTAATCTGCCAGGAAGTTTCATATCTTCATACTGCTACTAACCACATATTGAATGGTTTATTTTGAACACCTACATTCCAGCACACACTCTTTACCTGCTTGTTGCATTTATGTTTATTTCTCCATTTAATCAAGGAGAAAAATACATCTGTCACAACAAATGTGACTTTACTTTGCTCCATTGTTATGTGAGGATGGTAAAGCAGTCCTTTTGGGGATGCCATAAATAACCCTCTCTTCTGTCATTCCAATGACACATATGTAAGTCAATTTTATGAATGAATCGGTACCACTGCACAACAAATCTCTATTCCACCAGTAGTCTATTGGATCGTAAAATGATAAAAGTTGCAGGCAAATCAGAGTGTAAACTGGTCACTTCATAAAACTCACAGTAAAGTCACTAGCAGGAAACTAACACAAAACAAGAACTCTCTTCTTTTACACACTAGGAAAACTGCATACTGTTCTTGGAAACAACAAAGGATATTTCAGAGTAGAAAGTAAACTGTTGAAAAATTATATGGTCATTCTCCATAATGATGAAATTCTAAGCACTGTCCATTGAAACAAGAGCAGAAAATATTATTTTTACAGAAGAGGCATTAATCAGCTCTTGAACTCAAGTTCATGCCAAAATGCATACTCATTTGCAATTAGGAAACATTATTGGTCAAACATGTACTGCTCTTCTGTCATAGAAGAATATGATCACCACTTTATGGCGAACAAGTATTATTATGAAACTGAACTTATGGTACCGCGCGCCGTGGAATTTGAATCTGCGCCAGACATCATGGACGTCGAAGACCCATAGAGGTCTCTGCACCATTGCGCCTTAAGCTGTGGCGGCGCGCTCTTCCTGCCCCGCTTTTAGTGTGGGGGTGCCACAGTGGAACACGTGGTCCCAGCGGCCAATAGCGGCACCCCGGATAGCGTACTTAAACGCTGGCCACTTGCTCAGCCAGTCAGTCTAATCTCACTTACATCAGTTTACACCTCGCTTTGCACTAGACTGCTTACTTCCTGATTCGTGTACGAGTTTGTTTCCTTGTGACTCTGTTGTTTTGTCTTGTTGTATTCGTTCCATCCTACGTTGGTCATGTCCATCCTCTTCCGTTGTGTTGTTGTTCGCAGGCCTCTCCGCATTTCAATTGTTTCTCAGTTTTTTTTTTTTTTTTTTTTTTTTTTTTTTTTTTTTTTTTTTTTTAGATACTTGCATTTTGCAAACATGGCTATAATTACAGTTTGTTAAACATCCTTTTTTCTTTATTAATCACGGGAATATAAGTTGAACATTATAAAATTATGCAAATGCAATGGTCAATGATATTATACCACTTATTATCATTTAACTAGCTTAGTGTCTGCTGCTTTGCTTATGTAGACTGTGTAGTCTGCACAGACTTAATCAAATTTTTATGTTGTTCACAAATTGCAACCCCTTCTCAACTGTTCATGTTGATTAAGGCCATAGATGCTTGGTCTTTTCTGAACGTACTTCTGGCCAAAAAGCGATTCTAATTGCTCGAGTCCCAGGTTTTTGTTAATCAAGTCTTTTGCAGTCTTGTGGTGATATTTCTGTAGAAACTCTCTTCCCCTAACACATATTTCTGTATATGCAACAGAAAAGTAAAATACTAGGTTTCGTAGATTTAGCTTCAAATTTTATTTAATATAACGAAATATTTTCTTAAAAATTTTCAACCTCAATTTCACCTCCTTATGGTCTGAAATGCCAAACACATATTCTTTTATTTCTAACAGAGATGCCAATACTAATTTTCATAGATTTAAATTCGAAAATATTTTCATAATGAAATATTTTCATAAAATTTTTCATTCCCTATTTCGCGCCCTTAGGGGATTGAATTTCAAAAAAACACTGAAATGAATATTTTTTTAAATTTCTAACAGAGAAGTCGAATATGAATTTTCATAGATGTAGCTTTAAAAATGCTTTAGTAGTTCTTCAATAATGGTTTATGTTCAAAAAAACTTTCACCCACTATTTTACCAACGTAGTGGTTGAATTTCCAAAAATACTGAAAAAATATTTTTTTTATTTTTGACTGAGAAATAAAATACCAATTTCTGTAGCTCTACCTACAAAACTGTCTTAATAGTGACATAGTCTCAAAAAATCTTTTGTCCCCTATTTCATCCTCTAGGGAGTGGAATTTCGAACAGTCCCTTCTGAAATGATGCCTACAGTATAAGACCAACACCCTCTACAAATTTCAAGTTTAAATCCTGAGTGGTTTGGGCTGGAGAATAATGAGTCAGCGAAAGTAGGTCTAGCTTCAAAATTGCTGTAACAGCGATATATTTTTGAAGAATTTTACATCCCCTGTGGCTGTTTGCTGATGATGCTGTGGTGTATGGGAAGAAGTCACCATTGAGTGACTGTAGGAGATGTAATGAAACAGGCTGTATTGGGTCATGTGAAGTACCCGATACAACAGGTTTCGTAACACGCGATACGTGCTAAAACAGATGTGGCAGTGAATAAGGTAACTTAGTGCAACAGTGTGAAATAACTGTAACAAAAATGTTAAACTCAAACAATGGAATGTAACAATACCAGAGAAGGAAAGCTACTACTCACCATATAGCAGAGATGCTGAGTCGCAACAGGCACAACAGAAAGATTCGCACAATTATAGCTTTCGGCCATTAAGGCCTTGTCAGCAGTAGACACACATTCACACATGCACACACACACACTCACATAAATGCAACTTGCACTCACATCTGCAGTCTCAGAGAGCTGAGACCACACTGCGAACAGCAGCACCAGTGCATGATGTGAGTGGCGACTGGGTGGGGGTAAGGAGGAGCCATCCCTGTGCGTGGCAGTGGTTTCAGCAATGTCCTGCAACCAAGGCAGATGTGAAGATTTACAGTACATTTCCAAAATAAACCCCAATAGATTCTCTGCTTTTTTCCTCATACAACCCTTACTGAGTTGCAGAAAGGGGCCATTGCAGAAAGTGGCCATTGCAACACACTGGAATGCAGTTTTTGGTACCTACTTGTATCATAAAGTAGACAAGTCTGCAGTATACATGGCCATGTCCATACACAGTTTCTGAAAGGACACCCCTTACTGGTGCTGCACAACTTCATTATAACAGTGCTCTATTGTTTGTCTGTCACCAAAGATGACCTATAATGACATTCAGTTTTATAACTGCAGAGTGATTATAGTAGCCTCTGAAAAACAGTGTTTTCCAATATCACAGGTCTGTACATCTTTGTTTCATCTTTGGACCCAAATGCACCACTTGAAAACGAAAAATGCCATTCACTGCTCTACAAGAGAAGAGAAGAATGAGAAATTTCAATGTCAAAAATTTCTCCACTGCAGGGATGGAGACCTCCACAAACTCCATGGAGTGCAGCACAGCGCATAGTGTAGTTATGGAAATATGAATTCAGCAGTTCAGCTTTCCTGGCTGCACAGTAATGTGTCATCTTTCTTAGTTCAGCCGTGGGCTGTTAAAGAGTGAGTTGTACTGGCCAAATTGATGTTGTTTAGGGAGGTTTCCCACATTCAGCATCTTTAGCAGTGGCTCAAGTTATGCTTCATCCTAATCCCAAAAGTGTAAATTTCAAAACAGATTTCATAATACGTTAATTAATCCAGATAGACAGTCACCTAAGATGGAAAGAACAAAGTGATCAACTGGTCAAGAAACTTAGCTCACCGTGCTTTGCACTAAGAGCTCTCCATCAGTTAGTAGACAGAGAAATAATGTTGTTGTCATATTTTGCATATTTCCATTCTATTCTCTCCTATGGCATAATCTTCTGGGGAAATGCTGCTGGTGTTGAAAAAGTCTTCAGAATACAAAAACGAGCAGTGAGGCTAATATGTGGGGTCCTAATGAGACATCTTGCAGAGGTCTCTTCAAATCTCTCAGGATACTTACCATCACAGGTCAGTATATATACTCACTGATGTTATTTGTAGCCAACAACAGGGAATTACTTCAGAAAAATTATGAGATCCACAACCATGAAAAATTTTCACCAATGCTCTGCAACTCTCACTAAAGTACATAGGGGAGTTACTGAGTCAGGTATAAAGGTCTTCAATAAGCTCCCCATCAATATAAAAAAGGAAATAAATAATGTACAGGTTTTCAAAAGGAAACTAAAATTAATCCTCATTGAACAAACTTTCTATAAAATGAATGAATACTTAGAGTTATAAGGTTTAAGAGTGGGGGAAACTGCCTAAGAAAAGCACTCCCTTAAAGATAAAGTGTGATGCTGTTACTTGTAGTTTAACTGAAATTGTGGTGATAAAATGTAAATTTATCTGTTTCATTACGAGAAAATGTGAACTCCCATGTATCCCACTCTCTTGATCATTCACTTAAACCTCTTCTTAAGGAATGCAGTTAAAATTTGTATTCAGTTCAAACCATGACCATGAAGAAAATTTACTTGCTTATATACGTCAGTTGCGTAAAAATATGCACTGTCACTTATTCTACTATTTTAAACAGTCACTTAAACTGTTTTTGGCATAATGCAGACTTTAATACCGCAGGCAAGTAATTGTTCTTGATAAATAAACAAATGTCTGTGCAATATGATGTATAAATGTTCATGTACTACTGTAATTGCATCAATTGACTTGTCCTATATTGCTTGTACACTGGCTGTATAATATGTAATCAACAGGACCAAATAAAAAAATAAATGCCAGTCAACTTTGGAAAACTGAAGACTTGGAATAGTAAGCAAACAAAGTGTTACAGATGACATCAAAACTGAATAATTATTTTTGAAGTTTACATCCAGTTTCTCCATATCAAAGAGTACTGCTGGTACTTTTACTGGTATATATATATATATATATATATATATATATATATATATATATATATATATATATATATATATATATATATATATATATATAAGGTAACCAGCAGTTGGATACACTGGACTTCATCACATAGGGGATGTAATTTCAGATGGTTAAATCCAAAAGGTAGATCCTATGTTCGTATTGATAATACAAAAAGATGTCTTTTCGTACATGAATTGAGTATGTTCACATTTTAGGTTTCAAGGTAATATACCTTAAAAAATATTGAGTTGAAACAATTGATCCTTTGACATGCAAAATGTTTCGTATACTTCCTGTCCGATTAAGTTTTGGGGTACACTTTCCAAACTCACTCAACATTTTTATTAAAAATGGCAATTTTGGAATTATGTTCCCTGTTCGATATATTTCTGTGAACATCCATGTTTCATACTGAAGTAAGTGGCTGTGCATAACTAAACATTCTTAATTGTCTTGCAGATGGCTCATTTGCAGACTCATGTTATTGCTTGTATTATTGTATACTTTTTTTTACCTCATCAGTTTTAACAACATATACACTGTTGGAAAAAAACACAACACCAAAAAATAATGTAGAGTAAAAAAAAATAATGTTGAGTAATTAAATTTTGGAATACATTTGTCGAGGTAACATATTTAAGTGATTAACACTGCAAGGTCACAAGTTAATGTAAGTGAAATAAGCCACTGCAAATATGAAATGCTGGTACACTAATAACCAATGTAACCATCAGAATGGTGAATGCAAGCATGCAAACATGCATGTATCGTATTGTACAAGTGCCGAATGTCAGTTTGTGGGATGGAGTTCCATGCCTGTTGCACTTGGTCAGTCAATACATTGGCGGTTAATGCCTTTTGTGAATGCCACTGTAGTTGTCGTCCAATGATGTCCCATATATACTCAATTGGAGAAGACAGATCTGGTGATCGAGCAAGCGAAGGCATCGTGTCGACTCTCTGTACACCATGTTGGATTTTGACAGTGGTGTGAGCATTATCCTGTTAGAACCCCCCCCCCCCCCCCCCCCCTACCCCTGGAATGCTGTTCTTGAATGGCAGCACAATAGGTTGAATCACCATACAGACACACAGATTTGCAGTCAGGGTGGATGTGATAACCACTAGAGCATTCCTGCTGTTACACAAAATCGCATCTGAGACCGTAAGTCCAGATGTAGGCTCAGAGTGCCTAGCATATAGATAGGCTGGCTGCAGGCCCTCAACTGGCCTACTTCTAAAAACACACGGCTATCACTGGCACTGAGGAAGTACCAGCTTTCGTCAGAAAAAAACAACACACCTCCACCCTGCCATCCATTACCTCTTGCTTGACACCACTTAAGTCACAAACGGCAGTGGAATGCAGTGACAGGGTATCTGGCTTGGAGCTGTTCTTGAGGTAACCAAATTATAAAAGTTCAGTGTATAACTATGGTGCCAATTGCTGCTCAACTTGCTGCTTCAGATGCGGTATGACATGCCAGAGCCACACGCTGAACGCTCTTGGCTGTGCCACGTGGCCATCTGGAACCCAATCTTCTTGCGACTGTACATTCCTGTGACCACCTCTGCCAGCAATCACGTACTGAGATTATGTTTCTGCCAAATATTTCTGTAATATCACAGAAAAAACATCCAGTTTCTCATAGCCCTATTACATGACCTCATTCAAACTTAGTGAGGTGTTGATAATGGTGTGTCTGTCTCCTTAAAGGCATTCATGACTAACATCAACTCACCACACCCAATCTCAAAGGTAACTAAGGCTCCTGACCATTGAAGCATTTATTTAAAGAAAACCTGATTTGCATCCTCAAAGTGACACAACTAGTGCCATTCTTATGCAACTGGTGCAAAATTTGAATAGAAATTATCTTTCAGATGTATTAACACGCCTACCAATTTTCATTTTTGTCGCACAACTCCTTCTCGGTACTGCGATTTTTTTTCTGTCAGTGTATTTTTCATACTAGCTCACTGAAAATTAGCAATTTTCATGTCAAATGAGTTTTTAAATAAAAATTCATTGTTCTTAAAAGGAAAAAAAGAACTATAAATCCTATAGCATTACTAAAAGAAGAGAGGTACCAGAAAAATTATTACATATTAAAGTATTGCTATTAGAAAAGAAGAAACATGATTTTCAGAAACGAAAAAAGAAAAATTTCTAGGACTGTTAATTTTTTCAGTGATAGGTGTCACTGCTTCTTACAAATAGAAAAGAATGTGCACTAATTATTAAACATCCTGTGGTGCACTTTTCTCTTATCAGAATGAATGTGCATGCACCAACTACTGAAAGCAGATACAACATTTTAAAAGTGTAGCTGAAAACACAGCTTTTTTAAATTTTTAATAAGTTACTTCTTCAATCAGGTGAAAGATAGAAAACTTGTTTCCCATGTATGTCCTGAAAAAAGGTTATAAAAGCTTTTAAAATTAAAGATTTGTCTGTCCTTATGGTAGTGGTATCTTGCAGAATATATTCCCAATCTGTCACAAGTGTTGTTGCTTTCCAGATGATTGGTTTCATGTTCATAAAATATTTAAGGGTCTAGTATCTGAATAAATTTATTCAGATTAATTTATACAATTTATCTTTTATTTCTTTTCCAGCTGCTTTGATGATTTCTGCAGGCAATGAGTCAATTATGAGCCCTAAGGCTCATTATAGAAAAAAGAATGGAAAAAGGAAAGGACACCTACACAGCATTTATTGACCTCGAAAAAGCCTTTGATAAGGTTGAATGGAAAAAACTATTCCAGATATTGAGGGAAACTGGAGCTAAGTACAAGGACAGGAGAATGATATGGAACATATACAAAGAAGAGGTGGCAATAGTGAGATGTGGGGAACATCAACAACAAGCAAAAATTAAACAGGGTGTGAGACAGGGATGTGCACTCTCCCCTGTCCTCTTTAATATGTACATACAGAAAGCAATGGACGAGGTCAGAGAAAAGTTAGGACAAGCTAATGGAATCAGGATCCAGGGAAAAATAGTTGATATGCTGCGTTTTGCGGATGACATTGCTGTCCTAGCGGAAAATGAGGAAGAATTACAAGTAGTGTTGGAGGAAATGGAAAACAGTCTTGCTACATGGTACAACATGAAAATTAATAAGTCAAAAACAAAAATCTTAGTTGCAAGCAAACAAAATAATCAAGCAATTACGAATATAAGGCTGAATGGAGAGAAGCTGAAAGAAATACAAGACTTTGTCTACTTGGGAAGCAGAATAACATCAGATGGTCGTAGTAGGAAAGATGTAATAAGTAGAATAAATCAGGCAAAGATTGCATTCTATAAAAGGAAAGGACTCCTCACATCAAATATGATAAGTCTATCGTTAAGGAAGCGGTTAATAAAGACCTACGGCAGCGAAACTTGGACACTTGGAGAGGACGAAAGAAGAAGGATTGAAGGATTCGAAATGTGGTGTCTGCGAAGGATGTTAAAAATTCCATGGACGGCCAGGATGACAAATGAAGAAGTCCTGCAGAGAGCGGAGGAAGTTCCAGTTCTTTGGAAGACGGTCAAGAAGAGGAGAGATATATGGATGGGACACATTCTGAGACATGAAAGTCTTCTCCACACTATAACGGAAGGCCTTGTGGAGGGCAAAAGGGCAAGAGGCAGACCTAGAAGAAAGTACATAAGCCAGATAATGCAGGACCTAGGATGCGGAAGTTTCACGGAATTGAAGAGGCTGGCCGACAATCGCACTGAATGGAGAGCTGCTGCAAATCAATCTTAGGATTGGCAACTTAAGAAGAAGAAGTATCTGAATCAGTCCTCACACATTACATGAGCATGGAACTTCCTGACAGATTAAAACTGTGTCCTCAACGGAGACTCGAACTTCAGATCTTTTCCTTTGTGGGCAACTGCTATACCGACTGAGCTACCCAAAGACTCATGACCTGTCCCCACAGCTTTACTTCCACCAGTACCTCAACTCCTGAATTCCAAAATTCACAGAAGTTCTCCTGCAAAACTTGCAGAGCTACCAATCATTGAACAAAAAATATTGTGGAGACATGGCTTAGCCACAGCCTGGGGGTAATTCCAGAGTGAAATTTTCACTCTGCAGCTGAGTGTGTGCCGATATGAAGTAATCATGTTACTTGCTTCAGCACTCATAATACATGCAATAGTTGGAAATACAAGCAACTTACATTCACAGATGAGACAGACATCTGTTTTTGTAAAAGCCTTTGTTCATTTTCCATTACTTTTTCTGACTCTTCTTGGCTGCTAACAAGCAAATTTGAAAAACTGGAATCATTTGTCAGGATGTCACTGAATGTGCCCTGATACTCTATTCTTCCCTGAAAGAAATCAGAATAACATAATAATTATAGCATTGGACTGTTTCAGTGTGTGTGTTTATGCAACATCGTAAAGAGTATTGCTCATTATAATAACAGAAAACAGAGATTTATTTTATATCACTGGTCACTTGTGAGCCCTATTCCCATGCACAAAAGTTGTTCTTTTTTGTAGGATTTCAGTCTGCTACATAACACATTTGTTAGATAGGGCTAAGAGTGTACTAGGTTGTTGTAGAAACTTAACACCAAAAGTAGGAGTGGAGAACAGAATAATAATACTTTACCACAATGGCTGTTGTTGGATAAGATTGAGCTTCTTTTTATTGTGCTGGTGTTACAGTTTCATTTTTAAAAATATGTACAGCTAAAACCTGTCAGATTGGCCTTATGTGAGTCAGAGTTGAAGACAACACTTTGTGACATCTGATCATGTGGACAACATTCTATGATTACACTATTACATTTGCAAACTAATGAGTTGTTGGGCATTGGCTCATTTTTGTAGAACCATTCTGATGGGTTACACTTATGCATACACTGAAAATGGGTGCACAGTCAAAACTGTCTTACAATGAAAGCAAAACAAAGGGAACTTTTAATTCATCCAACAACAGTCAGTGTGTAAAATGTTACCACCCAGACAATTTGTGATATCTGTGGACCTTGGTGCAACCAAAGAAACAGATAGTAACAAAAATATGGGTCTACATCATCAGAGCATAATAACAATGTAAAAAATTTAAACAATCCTGTGAGGAGGTAAATTAATTAAGCATTATAATGGTTTACTTTTGTCAAGAATTTGATTTCTGTTACTACTAGTACATGTAGGGAATATTGTCAATAAGCACAGAAAAATTTCAATTCATTCATCATTTCTGTTCCTGGTCAGCATTTCCAGAATGTAGCAACTCTGATGGCTTTGTTATTTGCCTTGATCAAGTCCTGTGTTGTGAAAGGTCATTGTAGTAGAGAACATATGGAAAAGTGGTGTGGATTTTGTGTTGTTCCACACTCACTAGACATGTCTTCATCAACTGCATGGTTATCTTGCAATGAGGGATGTCCACTGTAAGATGACAGTGATCTCCAAACAGGCTAATGTAGATCATTTCCTGAAGACAGCTCTTCCTTTGCAGGGATAACTGGCAGCACCTTACTTCTCCATTTGATGATGTGGTTAGGCTCTGGTGTTCCCTCCAGTGGTTGAGTCCTAGTGATGAAGCTCTTTCTAGATTTCAATCAACAGACTATAACTTGGTGATCATGCAGTGGATGATGTGGATCATTGATCTGCTTTGCCCTCCGCACATTGGCAGTGACAGCCTTTCTGATATAGGGGGGAGCTATTCCAACAATCAGGTAGAGTTTATCTAGTAGAGTTTGTTTCATAGATTACAACAGGATTTGGATGGTCTCACAGAATGCAGTGTCAATCCACTTGTCATGAGCAGTTGCACTTCTACATCTACATCTACATCCATACTCCGCAAACCACCTGATGGTGTGTGGCGGAGGGTACCTTGAGTACCTCTATCGCTTCTCCCTTCTATTCCCGTCTCGTATTGTTCGTGGAAAGAAGGATTGTCTGTATGCTTCTGTGTGGGCTCTAATCTCTCTGATTTTATCCTTATGGTCTCTTCACGAGATATACGTAGGAGGGAGCAATATACTGCTGGACTCTTCGGTGAAGGTATGGTCTCGAAACTTTAACAAAAGCCCGTACCGAGCTACTGAGCATCTCTCCTGCAGGGTCTTCCACTGGAGTTTATCTATCATCTCCGTAACGCTTTCGCGATTACTAAATGATCCTGTAATGAAGCGCGCTGCTCTCCG
Organism: Schistocerca americana; assembly: GCF_021461395.2. Classification (NCBI taxonomy): domain Eukaryota; kingdom Metazoa; phylum Arthropoda; class Insecta; order Orthoptera; family Acrididae; genus Schistocerca; species Schistocerca americana. The sequence goes on along the minus strand of NC_060120.1, from coordinate 3,845,692 downwards.
TTGGATCTTCTCCATCTTCCTTATCAACCCCGTCTAGTACGGATCCCACACCGCCGAGAAGTATTCAAGCAGTGGGCGAACAAGCGTACTGTAACCTACTTCCTTTGTTTTCGGATTGCATTTCCTTAGGATTCTTCCAATGAATCTCAGTCTGGCATCTGCTTTACCGACGATCAACTTTATATGATCATTCCATTTTAAATCACTCCTAATGCGTACTCCCAGATAATTTATGGAATTAACTGCTTCCAGTTGCTGACCTGCTATTTTGTAGCTAAATGATAAGGGATCTATCTTTCTATGTATTCACAGCACATTAGACTTGTCTACATTGAGATTCAATTGCCATTCCCTGCACCATGCGTCAATTCGCTGCAGATCCTCCTGCATTTCAGTACAATTTTCAATCGTTACAACCTCTCCATACACCACAGCATCATCTGCAAAATGCCTCGGTGAACTTCCGATGTCATCCACCAGGTCATTTATGTATATTGTGAACAGCAACGGTCCCATGACACTCCCATGTGGCACACCTGAAATCACTCTTACTTTGGAAGACTTCTCTCCATTGAGAATGACATGCTGCGTTCTGTTATCTATGAACTCCTCAATCCAATCACACAATTGGTCTGATAGTCCATATGCTCTTACTTTGTTCATTAAACGACTGTGGGGAACTGTATCAAACG